>NC_064412.1:4422500-4720000 GCF_023375975.1 Astyanax mexicanus
TAAACATTGCTGTTACTGAACTGGAGTTTTAAATACACTTAAGTAATGTAAGTCTAGTCTACTGAAAGCCAGTAATGTTAGTATAAATCTGTACTGCAGTAGAAGTGGATCATTTCAGAAACTTGACTTTATTCCTCCCACCTCCATTATAGGCCACTTTTTTTTTAAATATTTAAATGTTAGCTTAATTTAAATGAAAAAAAACTAAAGGCTCTTATTTAAAAAAAAACATAAGCAGTAAATTATCTAAAATTACAACAAATAGAAAATAGAAAAACAGTAAAACATATGTAATACATACTTTTTATATGACCAAAATTAAACTAGACTGAAATCTGACTAAAACTAATAATATCCGATAGACTAAAATGTAACTAAAACTATTATACATTTTAGTGAAAAGACTAAGACTGTATCAAAATCACCTGTCAAAATGAACACTGTGATATACTCTTGTATTTTGCTTTATGTAGTTGCCTGCATTCAGGGAGGGGAATGATCTTTTGATTAAATATAATTTTATAAAAATAAATAAAGTGTTATTGCAATTTAAATTAAACAGACATATAATGTAAAGGGTCTTACATATTTTTTAGTTTATATATTTGTCCCCTTTTTAAAATTAATTTAAAAGCTGTACCCACCTGGCAAGATGTTAACATCCTAGTGTCTGTCCACAAGGCTCTGAGCCTGCTAGTGATTTTGTCCATAACTCCCTTATTCTGTCACTTCTGAGTAAAAATAGAAACCTTTAAGTGTAACAGAAAGTGATTTGATTTATATCGTGATACATATCGATATCGGCTGATATGAAAAACTATATCGTAATAAGATTTTTTTCCATATCGCCCAGCCCTAAGAAGGACTAACCTTAGAATCACTGACACGTAAGACCTGAGAACATGTGAGTACTAGGCACTGCTGACAGTTCAATATATAATATAATTTTATCATTACATTTTCAACAATTTTTCACATTTAAATCACACAATTTCACAATGTTTCTCAGGAGGATGTCTGTGAAAAATATTCCACACTTCTACACAGTAATAAAACTCCTGCATCCAGACTGTAATGAAAAAAACAGGAGGACCAGTGAGTTTTTTGGCTTTCTTAGTCACATGACATTGCGTTCAGTAGCTCCTCCATTTCCACTCGCTGTTGTGTTTACGTGGATGTCCGTGAAAGCGTGCACCTGAAGTGTAATTATAGTGCGCAGCAGTGGACAAATAGCTATTTTATTAAACGTGGGAAAACGAAACTCAGATGAGGATCCGGACGGAACTAAAATTACCGGAGGAGCACGGAGTTCAGAGAAAAACAGTAGATAATTCGGCCTGTAATGTTCTCAAAGGACGTCTGAGAAAAACACATACATGGTCATTCTGGACGGGAATAAAATCACAAAGGGGCCCCCATAAAAGAGAAAATTACCCCAGAACCCCCTGAGAAACTAATCCCGTCCAGATAGGGCTTTAGCTTGCAGAGGAGCTGTTCGAAGAAGCACAGTCTAATTCCAGCCAACAGTCAAACAAAAAAAAGACAGGGTTCCAGACTAACATCTTCCCACTGTCCCAGGTAAGTAAACCTCTAGCTAAACCTCTAGCTAAAACCTCTGCATATTATTCATTTTACAAAATGTGTAAAATGTTCAATATATAAACACTGATCCAGATGCTTTTAGCATCAATTTCAGCATCACTTGGGTTACGTTCACATTACAAGCCACATTGCTAAAATCCGATTTTTTGCGCAAATCAGATTTGGCTATCTTGATGGTTCACATTCACAAATGTAAGTGCGCTGTATCTGTGTGTAATGTGAACTAATCTGTCCCTGAAACGTCTCACATGCTGCACATTGATACCTGTATAAACGACTTCTTCTTCACCATTGACTCGTAGCTTAATAAAGGGAAATAGATTTGTTAGAAGCTCATATGTGGAGCATCTTTTGCTGGAGTGGAGAGTAAACAGCTGGTCTGAAGTACATGTTCAGGTCGAGGAGGTGAAAAAAGGCCAGGCTTACAAGATCTACCTAGCTAAACTATTATAAATCAAAGAAAATATTTATAAATAAAAATGTAAAATAGTAGCATAGCATTCATATGCACCTTTAACTAGCACTTTGTCTTCTTAAGAGATGCATGTGAACATAATCTAACTAGTGCACACACTATCACAATTAAAGTGGGTTAAATGGGTTAAAGACCAAATAACAAATAAAGCTTGTCTCGCAGTGAGTCTGAACCAGGGAGTTCCTGGGAAAACCTCATTGCATTTAAACAGAGCTTACACTTAAAAAAGGGATAATTAGGTGGATATTTATCAGCAGAGAGGACTAAAGGAGCAGGACTCATTTTCCCTGATCTTTTTCATGCTAATATAACCTGTATCTTTGCAGAGAGGGAAGCCAACGAAAGAGAAAGAAGCCCTAAAAACGCCATCTTGTTCACAGCCTCTTCTCCGTGTGTTCTGTCGAATTGTGCTACCCGTCGATATTTGCTTCTTACACCAGTGCGCATGCGCGGAGCTACATTCACTATCATGCATTTGTTTAATGTTTTAATGTGTTTTAAGGAAATTCTGCTTTACCTGGGTGCATTAAACAACTAGAATCCCCTGTCGTTATTTATGCGAGTGTTTCAAATGTGTAAATGACAGCTAATAATTAGTTAAAAGTTATTATAAGAAAAAAGTTAAATACAATAAAGAAAGAAATACAAAAACGGGCTCTAATCATCCCTGTTCCCTTAACTGTACACTTATATATACTTTCAGGCTTTCCCAATATTATATCCAGCATTTTTTATTCTATATATCGCGCTTTTCCTGGTATTTTTACGTTTAAATATGCACCAGGGTAGCACGATTTGACAGGGTAGCACAATTCGTCACAACACCGGCCCTATCTATATGCAGTTAAGGAATCGCTCATTCGCTGTGTCAGGCTGTAATACGAGTTTATATACGGCTTTAAATGTGATAAACCGCGCGTTTTAGGTACTAATATTCCTGTTTTTGGCTCTGTGGCGTTAACTAGCTACGTGCCCTCCGAGTCGGCGTCTTGTATGATGGGCTATACAAGCGGTTATCTCACCAAGCTAGCCATCAGTGCAGCTAAAGACCCAATTTTCAGCGTTTTAAAGCACAAACACACTGTTTAAATGGCTGTAAATGAAATCGAGAGAGTGTAAGCTCCAAATGAGGGCGGCTTTCCCGAAGAAAATCCAATTATCTCGTTAGCTGCAGCACAGTTAAAGCAGACGTGCCCAAGCCTTAAGCTAACTAACTTGATCAGGATTATGGCGCTCAAGCTAGTTAAGCTAGCTGGCTAAGATGGCTAATAACAGAGCTAGCTATCTTAGCGCTAACAGGCTTACTGGAGATCTAGCTAATTTGTGGCATGAGATGAAGCGTGTGTAACGTTAACTGTTAGATAAAGCTATTTAAAGCTGTAAATATTTAATTTAAATGACATTCTGCGTTAGATAAATATTTATAAGCTGCTTTAATTGCCAGATAGATACCTTAACTAGCTAGTTAGCTTAGCTACACTAGCTATACTGCTAACTAGCCGACCACAGCGGATATATTGTGCCTTTTGGAATGATTATGGCGCTCAAGCTAGTTAAGCTAGCTGGCTAAGATGGCTAATAACAGCGCTAGTTAGCTTAGCGCTAACAGGCTTACTGGAGATCTAGCTAATTTGTGACATGAGATAAAGCTTGTGTAATTGTAAGATAAAGCTAGTTAAATATAGCTTATAATTAAAACGGTATTTAGCGTTAGATAAATCGATATGAGCTGCTTCCATAGCTAGACAGATAGTTAGCTAGATAGATACCTTAACTAGCTAGTTAGCTTAGCTACGCTAGCTATACTGCTAACTAGCCAACCCCAGCGGATATATTCTGCCTTATGGAATGTTTAAAATGAATAAACGTAAAATGTAATGTCTGGTTTTTCTCTTAAACAAGGCTGTACCACAGAACTGTATCTATAGCCAGATAGAGTCTATCACACACTTAAAAGCACTATACTGTGCATACCTGTCAAGTTTTAGATTTAAAAATAAGGGACATTTTCCTCTGTCCACTCCCACCAGCCCACCAGCCCAACGAAGGTTCAGTATCCCTTACATTTTAAGACAGGTTTAAAAAAATCTAAAATAACCACATGTGAAACACTTACAGACTACAATTAGATTATCAGAATCTGAAATGTTGTGGACATTCCTACATATGTCATTATTTTAATACAGCCAAATTAAAACCCCTTTTCTAGATATTTAAAAAAAGGTTAAGATTTCATGTCTTTTTTTGGCATAATGCACTCTTTTATATGATATATTTTTTTATTTATTTAATGGATTTAAAATTGAACAAAAGGTGCACAAATTCTGCAAAATGACTGTTGGTGACCTCAAAATAGTATCATGAGCTTTTACTAAAAGGACATGGACCAGATATATTCTATCAGTAAAAATTAGTCCTAATGGGCCTACTAAATTAATAATTTTTAATTAATACTTCTTTCTTTTGATCACTCCTGATCAGTTCAGTTCATTTCGGTCCTCTACACATTTCTAGTTAAACTGAGTCACAAACTTTATTTTTTTTTTATTTTAAGAGGTTTAATCTGTGTGTTTTATTTCGGAGACGAGTATTTTTAAGCAGCTATCAGAAAAATCTCATCATAGTTTCCATTAACCTACCGTTACCTTTCTTTTAGAAAAATCGCTGTATATCCAGATATGTTTTAACATCAGCTGCTCCGACGAGCTGCCTGAACTCACAGCGACGGGGGGCTTACCTACACTCAGAGCCATAGAGAGAGAGATTTTTATATATTGTGATATTTTAAAATATTGTGATATTGTGATTATATTGTGATTATATTGTGATATTTTTAAAATATTGTGATATTTTATATCACAATATTGTGTTGTGTCTAATCTGAGGGTAAAATAGTGAAAACCAAATGTTAACTAATTACCAATTACCTAGAGAATTTCACTTAGGAAATGATTAGGTATAGTACTAATAACAGCTAGCTATTATGCCTACTTGTAAGGATTAATAGATGGTTTAGTTAGTTAGCCAGCTAATCTGCAAACTGGAGTCTTTAAAAAATTTTTTTTTTTAAATGTCTAATTGTGGTCTCTAGTATTGTTGTTGTTGTTTCTATTTAGCCCTGCTTTAGATCACTGAATTAGAGGTCTCTGAAGAAAGACAGGATTTTGGCTCTTGCTCATAAATATTCATACATGCAAATATATCGCCTCTGATTGGCTAACAGCACTGCAGCAAATACCGCCTCTCCTCCTCCACATTCAATTTTACAGCTCTAAAAAAATGTTTTCAGAGAAACAGCCTTAGTTCTAAATATATAGCACTGAGTGCTAGGTAAAGTTAACCCTTAAACTTCAATTAATGTCAGACTCTCAGCGTCGCTCCACCGCAAGGCTGAAATTAAACGTTATTAATAATCCCGGTGCCACTCTACCCGCGGCCAAGAAACATTATCAACGATGCGGTACAAGAGAAGGCTGGCTGCCGCGGCGCCGCTCCTCTCAGACCATTTTTAAGTTTTAAGAAGCTAAGGGCAGCTAAGAAAATAATATGCTCACTTATTAAGAATAAAGCTAAGGTTAGCGAATCTGCAAACTGGATATAGACTTGCTGGAGATACCATGCTTTAAAAAATAGCTATTTAACCCAATTTCGGAAGCTAAGAAGCAGCAGCTCACTATTTCAAGCCCAACAGTTAGGTTAGCTAGCTAGCTTATGTAGCTAATAAAAAATACATAATACTGATGTTGATTAATGGTTAAGGGGCTTTAATGGCTAGCTTTAATCTATCTGGAGATAGACCTGGTTATCATACTGTTTAGCTACCCTAGGTTAGCTAACCCATTTTAAGAAGCTAAAGCTCAGTTAATCTAGGTGGTGTATAGCTAGCTTAGGTTAGCAAGGTTTGCTCATGTAGCAAATAAAAAAAAAAAACAATTATCATATTGATAATAATAATAGATAGCTAATATGTTAATTTATTACATATAAAGGGGCCTAGATATTTTAATAACTAGCTACTATCCAGAGTAGAGATTCAACTGCTGGAGAGAAGATACCATGCTTTAAAAATAGCTAATTTAATCCATTTTAAGAAGCTATGAAGCAGCAGCTCACCATTCCAAGCCGAATTAAAGCTCAGTTAGCTAGTTAGGTTATCTTATGGGCTAGCAAATAAAAAAGGCATATTATTTATGTTGATTGATTAATAGCTAGCTTTAATCTATCTACAAACTGGAGATCATGTTATTTAGATAGATAGCTATCCCATTTTAAGCTATATTAGCCAACATAATGGGCATAATATTGATAATAGTTCATTATCAATACTCACTTGTTAAGGATTAAGGCACCTTAATAGCTAGGTTAGCTATATAATCTGCAAACTGGAGATAGAACTGAATACTCAATAGATATTTAATCCTTCTCAATATTAAGAAGCTAAAAAGCATTTGGCTTGTATAGCTAGCTTACGTAAGCTCATGTAGCAAATAAAAATACATATTGATCATATGGATAGTAATAATAGCTAGCTAATGCTAATTTATTACATATTAAGCAGTCTAGATAGCTAACCAACTAGCTAATATGCACAGTGGAGATACAACTGCTGGAGATAAGATAACATGTATTACTTTAACATGTATTACCATTATTTTAAGAGGCTGCAGCTCACCATCCGAGCAAGCTAAAGCTCAGTTAGCAAGTTAGCTAACCCAGGTTATGTGTAGCTAGGTTTACCATGTAGCTAGCTAGCAAATAAAAATACATAACCTAGGGTTAATGATCATACCGATAATAATTATGATGGTAATAATAATAGCTAGCTAATATGCTCATTTATTGCATATAAAAAGAGTCTAGATAGCTAACCAACTAGCTAATATCCACAGTGGAGATACAACTGCTGGAGATAAGTGTAATATGTATTAAGAAATAGCTATTTAACCCATTTTAAGAAGCTTAGAGACAGCAGCTCACCATCTCAGCTCAACTAAAGCTCAGTTAGCTAGTTAGGTTATCTGGGCTTGCTTATGTAGCAAATAAAAATACATAATATTGATGTTAATTGATTAAACACTAGCTTTAATCTAGCAAGAAACTGGAGATACAACTGGATATCAAGCTATTTGGCTATTAGCTAGCTAACCCAGGTTATGTATAGCTAGCTTAGGTTAGCTAGCTAACTAGGTTTCTCATGTAGCTACCTAGAAAATATAAAGACATAGGATAGGGTTAATAATCATACTGATAATAATTATGATGGTAATAATACTAGCTAGCTAATATGCTCATTTATTACGTACCAAGGGGCCTAGATAGCTAGCTAACTAACTAACGTTAGCTAATATCCACAGTGCAGATACAACTGCTGGGGATCAGCTTGATATCATGCTTAAAAAAAATTAGCTTTTTAACCCATTTTAAGAAGATAGCTACAAAAAATAAAAAAGCTGCAGCTCCTGGGGTCAATTTTAAATTATCTAATCTAAATCTAATTCGTTAATTTAACTGGTTAAATAGCTTTCCAAACCAAAGTAACGTTAGCTCACCTATAAAAAAAATGTGCTAGTCTTAACAGTGGACATAACAGTCTAGGGTTGAACACTGAACTGTTAGCTAACGTTAGTTAAATGAGCACCGTTCAGGCATTTCCCTATGGTTTTGTTTGTGTGTAAGCTATGTAAATAAATTGTTTGGCTAGCTTGCTATTCACCCATCCTCTCTCTCTCTCTTTTTCTCTCTGTCCATTTTTCTTTCTCTCTTTCTCTCTTCCTACCGTCCATCACACACTCAACTCAACACAGCACAGCATAGCACAGCACAATACAACCCAGGCATTATTAGTATTATTAATAGCTAGTATAGCTATAACGTTAGCTCTACAGCATACAGTAACGTTATTTATTATCCTACCTAACTACGTTACAGCCTGATAAATCATTTTTAGCAGATATAACTAGCACAGTAGTATTAGCTGGTTACAGACTTACCTGTACTCAGTGGGAGCTGGCCTTGTTTTAACGTTATATGGCATTGACCGAATAAACCCGACTGTGCAGCTGTCAAATCCACGCATCAACGACGAGCAACAAGACGAGCTAGCTCGCTAAGCTAAACTAAACCCAACTAGGCTCGGTCCTCACAAACCAGTCCAGATCTCAGAAATAAAACGCTCCAGAACCAGAACACAGCCCGCTTCTGGAAGCTCTCGAGCACACCGTTCAGCCGCAACACAAAGCGCCGGTCGCGGAGGTCCGTAAGGCGGGATTCGGGCGGTGTAAATCCGGCTGTCTGACTCCGCTTCCCCGTTGCCTTCCTTGAAGGAGCCGCTCTCCTCCGCTCGCTCCGCTTCTCATCCGGCCATCAGACAACGAGATGGGCGCGGTGACCCTGCAGTGCGCCTCGGGAAACCCCACGCCGCTTACGCACCAGCCCGCTCGCGCCACAACCGGCGCAACTATCAGCTTTATTATTAATAATCATAATCATCATAATAAAAAATACTATTAATATTAACAGAAAGAGTACAACATCTAAAGCCAATGTACAGACATATTATTAATACACTAGATTCACAGCAAATATATATATATTAAATTAAACATGGCTTTAATCAGGAAGGAAGGAGAAAAAGAAAAATGAAAGCAAAACGTTTATACTGTAAATATGTAATAAATACTAAAGTAACACATTTCGCCTTTACTTTTACTATGATTAAATTATTATAATGAAAAATACATATACAATGGTTAACACATTTTGCCTTCACATTTACTATAATATTATTTGATGCATTTTTATAAATAAATAAAAATCTGTATACACACTTATGTTTCTATTTATACATATGAACATAACATAATTATATATATTAAAATTATATATGTGACAATCCATACATTTTTTTTTCCCATTTTTGTTTATTATAAATACACATTTCTAATTATTGTGTTTACAATTGATCATTTAGAGACACTTGTTAAAACATGTTGCCTTCTTTACTATTATAATATTTGATGTAATTGTATTATTTATTCCAGAATTATAGAAATAACATCATCAGTAATGAACAACAAATAAATAAAAATCTATATAAACACTTTTCATATAATATATATTAGTAAATGTAAAGGCAAAATGTGTAAACTATCAATTGTAAACAGAGTAAACACAAATCTGTGTATATATACACATATGCATATGTAAAGTGTCAGACATCACATATTATTATTATTATTGTTGTTGTTATTATTATTCATTACATTTATTCCCAATATATTTACTGTTTAAAAGTGTAACGTATATATTTTTTCTTATTCCTTCCTGATTAAAATAACATTTATTTTTAATATATAAAATAATTTACAATTTTGCCAGTTAAGCTCTTCAGATCCAGTTAATAACAGAAATGTTGCATAATCCATATTTTTTTAATTGTAAATAATATATAATTATAATATATTTAGCTGTAATGTGTATTGTAAGATACAAACGAACATAACTAAATTTTAATTGTGAAAATAATCCAGGTCTACTTGTAAGCAGGACAAATGGGCAAGTGTAAGAATCTGATCCACTTTGACAGGAGTTAAAATGGGATCGCTAGACAACTGGGTCACAAGAACATCTCAAAAATAGCATCTTGTGAGATGTTCCTGCTATTCAGTGATCAGGGCTCATTCATGTGCTTCATGAAGGTTCTTCCTCACAATTTACAGCTTCTTCTGCTAATGTCTTGGTTCCAGATACCACAGGACACCTGTGTTGGTGATGTGTAGTTCATGCCTTGATAGGTCAAACATGAGAATTAACTATACAGTATTAGGAAAGTGGTTTTAATTGTGTGGCTCATTCATATAACATATTATAATTTAAAGCATTTATTTGCAAAAAAATGAGAAATGTTTGAACCCCACTGATAACCTCTGGAATGTAATCAAGAGGAAGATGACATAAGGTCATCCAAAAGAAGTGTGTAAGACTGGTGGAGGAGAACATGCCTTGACACACAAAAGGATTATTTCACCAAAAATTTATTTCTGAGCCCTTCCTGAGATAAACATTAGTATTGTTGTTTTTAAATAAATATGTACTTATTTTCTTTGCGTTATGCTTGCATTATTTGCAGTATATTGAAAATAAATGAAGTTTAAAATACTGACAGCATAATACTGTAGCAGCACAAAAATGGACACTGTAGTTTTAAGCCAACATGCTGTGACCACTAGGAACACAGAATTACAGCCTACAACATATATATTACACTAAAGCACGACTAGGATAAAGTAGCTTTGGGCAACAGACAACAAAAAGATGATAAGTAAGGGCGACCCACACCCAATATGCAAATATATGATGCTAGGAGCCTATGGAAAAGCTGTATATACCAACACCGTGGAAAGAGCATTGACACGTGTAGTATAACTAAAATTTGGTTGAAATGATATTTTTTAATTGGCACAACAAACATTTTTAAATTTTATGGTTGAAGTTCTCTGAACTCATTTTATTGAGCTGATAATATAAGTTTCTGACTAAAACACAAAATTATTTTGTAGAGTGTGAGCTTAAAGGAAAACTCTGGTGTAAAATGAACTTTTGTTGTAGTAAAACATGATAAAAAGTACTTAGTAGCTCCACACCTCCTTGCTAGAATCTGGAGAGCCCTGACATTTAAAACAACGCATTAATAACTTAAAAAGTGCACAAGAAGCTTATTAAAAAACACTGTTTACATCCCATAATGCTAGCATCAGCTCCGTGTGCTGCTATCACTGTACTGATAATAACGTAGACATATATATCTATACATAAGTTCCACATAGCCTGCCTCCTGGCGCCTGCTGTTTCTATGTATATATATATATATATATATATATATATATATATATATATATATATATATATATATATATATATATATATATATATGTCTATGTTATGTTAGTTTCAGGGCTCTCCAGATTCTAGCAAGGAGGTGTGGAGCTACTTTGAGCTGGATAAGGGTGTAAAAAGTGATTTATCAGGGTAAATTATGCCCCGTATCACCCAGTCTGAAGGGTGTTTGAACAAATTAAATTAAAATTTCCGGATCTCAGAACGCTGTGGGAGAACGGAGGTGTGCTATTCATCAAAGATAAGAACCTTTTACCATGTTTTACTACAACAAAAGACAATCTCCTTTAACAGCGCTGATCTAAAGAGCTCAAAAAAGAGGCTCTTCACTGCAGACCACTCTCACACAGCAATTACTTCAGTAGAATAATCCAGAATCTCTAATGGGCTCCACAGTTGTTGGAACCTAGAAATAGAAAGCTAGTGGTTCATAATGCTTTATTTGGTCTGCTGATGTGAACTCAGCCTTTAGCACCTGCTGAAAACTTTACAAATCCCACAGAGAGCTGTAGATATTAGCTGAGCTTGTTCTGAAACAGAGGTCAGCTAATCACGCTTGTAAGTCGTATCCTGGGTCTTCATCCTGACAGGAGAAATGCTGCGGTCCACATGGCAGAACTCTTCCTTAGACGTCATTAATCAGGACAACATGTGATCCAATCCTTAAATTCACACTCAGTAATGAGCAGCGCTGATGCTCCTCCAGTGGGAAATGGACAATCTCCAGGATACCATAAATGGTGCATGTAAAAGCGTGTAAAAATCTCACGGGAAAGTTTTGCATGATATCAGCTATGGCTTTCAGGAGTGAATATCTACATCCCCAGACCAGCAGACCCAGAACCTTCCTGCCCAGAATCCTGACAGAATGGTGAGCTGCTTTCCTTACATCTAACATACTCAAATTACTGCTTTTTATACCATATGTATAACTAAATATGTAAAAATATATATATATTTTTTTATATTATAAATCTACTACTAACGATAACTAACTTTAGTTGCCTAAAAACTTTCTAACGTCTGGTTCTTTGCACTAAACACAATAAACAAGAAAGAAAACATTTTTTTCTGACCTTTAAACAGGGTTGGGGTCACTGTAAATCTAAATAAGTTGAATTTACTTAAATAATATGAGGAAACTGGCTGCTTTAAAAATGAACAAAAAATGTTTAATGAAAATTGAAACAAATTTAATCAAACCTAAAACTTGAAGTAAAAGTTATTTTGTCTAAATTATATCTTATATTTAAATTCTATTATTTTTTGTTATATTTGTATCATTTAACTAAAATATAGACTTAAAATTTTCAGAAAATAAGATGCAGAATGAAAATGCTATAGAGCGAACAGTACAGCACAATGCCTACACAGAGTTAGCAACTCAGAAAGAAAGTGATGCTTGCTTTTACAGCCTACAATATTGAGATCAATGATAAATGATCTACAAGTTTACCTAAGGTAGCGTGGAGGGAATGGCTACACACTGATGGTGAAAATGGCAAATCAAATGTGAACTTAAAAAAAATTAAGAGCGCACTTCAGTTTCTGAATCAGTTTATCTGATTTTGATATTTATAGGTATATGTTTGAGTAAAATTAACATTTTACTCAAATTCCAAATAAAAATATTGCCATTTAGAGCATTTATTTGCAGAAAATGAGAAATGCTTTCAGACCCCAAATAATGCAAAGAAAACAAGTTCATATTCACAAGTTCATAAAGTTCATAAATCAATATTTGGTGAAATAATCCTGGTTTTTAATCACTGTTTTCATGCATCTTGGCATCATGTTCTCCTCCACCAGTCTTACACACTGCTTTTGGATAACTTTATGCTGATTTACTCCTGGTGCAGAAATTCAAGCAGTTCAGTTTGGTGGTTTGATGGTTTGTGATCATCCATCTTCCTCTTGATTATATTCCAGATGTTTTTAATTTGGTAAAATTAATGAAACTCATCATTTTTAAGTGGTCTTTTTTCCAGAGCTGTGTATTATATATATATATATATATATATATATATATATATATATATATATATTATATATAAGCCCATATTATATATTATTATTTTTAAGTATTTTTAATATTATTTTATTTTTACTCTTATCTAGAGCTGTATAACAGTACATGTCTCCCTCTTAGGCGAGTAAACTGACCCCGGAGCAGATCAGCGAGTATAAAGGCGTGTTTGAGATGTTTGATGAGGAGGGGAACGGAGACGTGAAGACGCAGGAGCTGGAGAGACTGATGAGTCTGATGGGAATCAACCCAACCAAAAGAGAGCTGAGCCAGATGGCCAAAGACGTGGACAAAGATGGTGAAGTTATTTATTGCTTTTCAAAAAAATAAATTAAAAGAATATATATAAAAAAGCCATAAAAATAGAATAAACCAATAGTTTCAGGCATTAGTTTAATTAAACCTTTACACAACTTGAAACTTAAAATATTACACAATAATTAACCATGTATATTTTTACCATAATACATGTATAATCTAATATTATAACAATATTATTATATAAAAAACACAGCTGGAAATTGTGCAGTAGAGTAATAGTACTGTATTTAATTAAATTTACAATAATTATATGGGCCATTCCACCCAAATGGGTGCCATTTAACTCATAATCTAATTAAATGTAATCTTTTTTCAACTCTGAATCTAATAACACATATATTTAACTATTGAAAACATGTACTGTTTTCTCAGGCAGCTTTACTTAATTTTTTTAGAAGATGGTTTACATTTTTCTTAGTCCTGTTATCAAAACTCATGTGACATTTAAAAGGCATGTTTAAAAGCGAGTCCACTAATTCCTTTGCTTTTCTCTCAAGAAAGTCTTTATGACAAAAAAAAAAACATATATGCATGCACTTTCTAAGAAAATCTAAACCTCAAATTGGTCAAATTTTAAATATGCAATTTATTAAACAAAGGGATAAATGATGAATCAAACAGAATTGGAAAAATAGTGATTTACATTAACTAATATTCACATTAATAAATCAATTAACCATGCAGGGGACTCTACTCACTCCTGTTACTGGCACTCATTCTTGCTACTGGAACTCACTCCTGTTACTGGAACTTACTCCTGTTACTCTTTATATTATGAGTAACATGACTAAAAGTAGCAGGACTAAGTTATAGAATTAGAATTAGCAAAAACAAGAAAAATAGTTAATGGCGACTATGCTAATAGCATGAGAACACTGAGCACATCCTAGTGTTTTTTTTTTTTAATAGAAAATTTGTATTTTAAAAATAAACAGATAAGATGTAAGAAATAATTTATGTAACAGGACTGAGTATTGAGATTGAGCTCATCAGTCATCATTACAATAAGATCAAATATACAGAAGAACCAGCTGATGTCACTTCCTGTTGTAGATTGGACTTCCTGTTGTAAAATGTTCCAGATGTTTCAGATGATCAGGGTAATGTGTTATGGTAACAGGACTGAGTATAAACCCAGGGACACAACTAAAATGTGTATTTAAACTTAAATATTATGGATTTATTGTGGAACAAAATATATTTTAAAGCATGAAAGGGATAAAGATGGGTAAAGTTTATAGTTAGAGAGTGGGGGACAGGTAACAAATGCAATTTTTTAAGTGTTCTAAGTATTTTTATTAATGTTTTTAATTACATATTTTACTTTTGCAATTAGCTTAATATACAAGACAGTATGCTTAATAATAAAATGTATTTTATAGCTATTTTGTGTGCACATTTATACATAACGTAATTTTGCCTTATCATATCCAGTGTACTTGGTTTCTACAGTATAATATGACTGCTACTACCACTACTACCAGTAATGATATTAAATAAATATTTCTGCCTTAATATTATAAGAACTAATATCATTTGTAAAGAGACATCTGTCCCGGCTGTAATACAGTGGCGTATTTGTATGACAGGGCTAAAGCCGCTTTTCCAGGCCCAGGGAGGAAACCCGCAGAATAAACCAGCCCAATCCTAAAGTAGAGTAATTTACTGTATTTTAATGTAACTGAATCTGCAGCGGATTACGCTCAGCACTGCTGCCCCACAGCACTCTAAATATCAGCCAGTTAATTTGAGCCCCCATTACACAGAGTTTAGTAAACAGGGACACATAAGAGGATTAAGGGGATGAGGGCTGGGGCTGAGGATGAGGATGAGACCATAGGAGGGCGCCATTCAACACAGAGACACTTCAGAGCATAAAGTTCTTTATAAAGCTCTCAACGCCATCTGCAGCCTGACTGCAGAACTGAGACTTTCTGAACAAATTTAAAGAACAAAACTTTAATTGGGTGTTTGACTCAAATAAATAACTATACAAAAAGATATGCAATGTCGTGTATGGCAATATAGTTGATAAATATTAAAGTTTCAGAACAAGCAAATAAAACTATCAGAGACAAAATTTTACCTAAAAAGAAAATCAGGGGCATTACTTGGCTCGATAGACAGACTCTCAGGTAGGAACCTTATTAACCATCCTGTTATGTTCTGGGTCAAATTGGCCTGTTTTAAAGTTTGAAGATCTAGGAAAAATAGTTAAAAGTATTTCTTTCAGTATGAAACGTCTTTTTTTTGCCTTAATTAGTATAATAAACATCTAAAATAATATGAAAATAGTTTCTCTCACATATTTGCAAACCCCACCCCCAGCAAAAAACTAAAACAAAATTGCTAAAATGTCATGTTTCAATGTTGTGTAAAACTATTGTGTTTTATATGTTGGTCTTTTAAAAGTAATAAAATAGTGAAACATTAAAAAAAAAAAAAAGTTTGAACATGTATTTTTTAATTAATGAATGAATCCATTACCTGTTAGAAATAAGGAACACCATTGCACTAAATATTGTGTCATGATGAGCACAGAATAGCAGACAAGCGCAGATACTGATAAGAACAATAAACGTTTATTATAAGAATAAACAGATGTAATCAGGGTCGATACAGAAACAGGGGTAATTACCAGTAGACAGAGCAATGAAGACAAAACCATACCATAAACGAGAGACAGTCCAGAGTTCATACACAAGCAATCCAGTATCAGAGATAATCCAAGAGGCGGTGGTGAAAACACAGCCCAGGTCATACACAAACAATCCAATATCAAAGGCAGAGGCAAAAATCGGCGTCGAGGAAACAAAAGCAAGGTCATACACAAAGTAAACTGAGACAAGAGATAAGTAACGCTTTGTACGAGGATAACCTACAATACGCGGCGTGGTAGTCTGTTTGGCGTGCACCTTTATAGTGCCAGTAATCAGTATTCGGGACTTCCTGGAGGAAGCAGGTGAGGTGTCACGTGATCAGGTGAGTGCGTGATGTCAGCGGGTGGTGCATTCTGGGTAGTGTAGTTGTTGACCTGAGAACCTCCGTTAGAGCTTGGTGTGGAAGGGACAGAGGAGCTAACAGCACCAGACGTGACATATTGATAGAATAATTAGTAATGAACTAAAGTATTGAAATATTTACACTGCTTTTTAGGATTTTTTTTTGTTTCAGACATATTTTGGATAATTCAAACTGACCCAGGAACAGCATTATTGTTTCTGACAATTGAACCTAACAGGAGGGTTAACAGCTGTTCAACTCATATGAACTACAGATATCAACTACAGATGAATAAATAAAACTAAGTGCAATACAGAGTAAAAAAAATATATAATAAGCAATAACTTAAAACAATAAAAAAGAATAAAAGTAAAATACAGAGTACATTAGTAAGAAACTCTCTCTTTTTTACCCAATACAAAAGACGGATGAGCATTAATTATATTAATTTTTTTTTATTGTATTTATTTTTTATAAGCTCTCAGTGACCCATCCAGAATGTGTTTGTGATCCCAAAATGACCAGTTGACAATCGTTGTTCTAATCCATATTATGGAAAGAACTACTGAACTAAGTAAAGTGCGGTCTCAAAGACCATCAAAAACGTTATGCTGAAACTGGCACTCATCAGGAATGCCCCAGAAAAGGAAGAGCAAGAGTTTCTTCTCTTGTACAGGATAATTTCAGCTCAGAAACTTCAAGTTACCAGCTCCCCAGATAAGATCAGCTAAATGCTTCACAGAGTATTTTGGTTTCTTTTTATTAATTTACAATATACAAAAAAATCTGTATATTGCATTGGGATTAATTTACAATGCAGAAATTTTCTAAATAATGAAAAACACTACATTTAAGGTGAGTCAAAATTTTTGACTGGTACTGTACATTGTTAATATATTTAAATGTTAGCAAAATGATTATATATCATCAGTAACGTTCTTCTCGTTTGCAGGTAAAGGCACTTTTAACTGTGACAGCTTCCTGGGTCTCATGGCTCTTTATCATGAAAGGACTAAAAATCAGGACGCGGAGCTTCGAGCTGCTTTTAAAGTGTTTGATAAGGAGGCGAAGGGATACATCGACTGGAACACACTGAAGTAAATTCAGCTTTTTAACAAACTTTTTAACTCAACAGGAGAACAGTGCCTTTAATTTCACGTCGCTGTGAGGACTGTGCTGTGAGGACTGTGCTGTGTGTCTGCAGGTATGTACTGATGAACGCTGGTGAGCCTCTAAATGAGGAGGAGGCGGAGCAGATGATGAAGGAGGCCGATAAGGATGGAGACGGAACGATCGATTATGAAGGTACTCATCATAACAATATTCTGTGTTTAACTGTGATTAATCGTGCTTGTTCTTCTTAAAACACACATGTTTATAGTGGATATTTAAAATGTAATTAAAAGAATGATTGTAAGAAATGTAAAATTATATTGCAATTATATTTATATTAGTGGTGTCAATGAAAAAAAATCATCACTAAAGCACTATCCGAACTGAATCAGTTTCTCAGGGGGTTCTGGGGTAATTTTATCTTTTATTGGGGTCCCCTGTGATTTTATTCCAGTCCGAAACAACCATATACGTGTTTTTCTAAGACGTCCTCTGAGAAAATTACAGGCTGAATTATCTACAGTTTTTCTCTGAACTTTGGGGTCCTCCAGTAATTTTAGTCCCGTCCGGATCCACATCTCTGAGTTTCATCCTCCTTCTTTAACAAAATAGTTATTTGTCCACTGCCGCGCACTGTAATTACACTTTGGGCTCGCGTTTCCATGGAGATCCACGTAAACACATAAGGAAGTGGAAATGGAGGAGCTACTGAACGTGATGTCATGTGACCGAGAAAGCCAAAAAACTCACTGATCCTCCTGTTTTTTAATTGCAGTCTGGACGCAGGAGTTTCATTTTCCAGCAGTACTTGGCACACTGCCCACACTGCCAAAAGTACCAATTGGTCTAATATAATGTTCTAATTTTCTGAGACACTGATTTTTGGGTTTTCATTGGCTGTAAGCCATAATTATCAACAATAAAATAAATAAATGCTTAATTGTAATGTAATGTAATATATATAATATATGAGTTTCATATTTTCAACTGAATTACTAAAATAAAGTTACTTTTCAAAGATATTAAATTTTTTTGAGATGCACCTGTAAATCTTACTGTTTTCACAGAATTTGTTGCCATGATGACTGGAGATTCATTCAAGATGAGCTAAGACTAAGAGGAAACATCTGATGAAACCGTGGAAACCAACGGATGATCAAGGGAATACGTACAAAACAAAATTAGTACAAGAAGTAATTTATAAAAGGATGCTCTTAATTTTTTGACTGTATCAATAGGAAATTGGGTATACAACTTAATCATTTTTTTAAACTCTATAATAAAGAAAAAATGTCGTTTCATACAATTTTTCAATTATCTAGTTTTTTTTATTTCAGCCTTTCACAAACAGAATTTCAAGAAAAATGAAAAGGTGAATCTTCTCTCGATTTTTAGATCTGTCCATTTTTCTTTAACACAAATCTGATGGTTTAATCCAACTTGCAAAATGCAAAAAAAAATGCATCCAAAAAATAAAGAAAATACTTTTTTTTTATTTTTCATGAAATTCCAATTGTGAGGGGCAGAGATGAAAAATCCAAAATTGGAAAAAAAAAGAAAAAATATTTATTGTATATGGAAGCCCATTCCCGCCAATAATTAATTATTAATAATTATTAATAATTACTATTATTATTATTATTATTATTATTATTATTATTATTATTATTATTATTAAGTAAACTGCTATCTCATTATTTCGAGAAAGTAAGTCATTATTCTGAGATAGTAAGTCATTATTTTGAGATAGTAACTTATTATTTTGAGATACTAGTAGACTGTTCAGAAGCAGGTGAGACTGAGACACAAAATACATACTATCATTGAGGACTATTTTGGATGTGGATTCACAAATCATGAAATATTGGTACTTTTAGAGGAATCACACAATATCAAAATTAGCCTCTGGACCTCCGGAGAGAAGAAATTAATTTAATAACACACACTGGACTTCAATTTTAGTGTGTTATGTATGGTAGGCTTCAACGTTTTTCAAAGTTTTTTCTCAAAATAATGACTTGGTATCTCAAAATATTGATAGTATTTCGAAATAATGACATACTACCTTAAAATAATGACATAGTATGTCAAAATATTGAAATAGCTGTTTACTCAATAATAATTAAAAATGTGCTGGATTATTTCATTTTATTTTTAGGTGGTGGGAATGGGCTTTCATACTTGCACACTGCACTACATAAAAAAAACGTTTTTACATCCAGTTTTCAATTTTTGCATTTAGCCTATAACAGTTAGAACGTTTAATTAATAAATGTTACACTGACCAAGGAACCTGACATGGTATTTCCTACTGCTGATGTTCATCTGTTTTGGGTTGGGTGTGTTATGCATCTTTTCTGCTCACCAGCATTACACAAAGTGCTTATCTTATAGCTACTGTAGTCTTTCTGTCAGCTCCAACAATAGTGGACATGCTCTGCTGATCTCTTTCATCAACAAAGTGCTTCCCTCTGCAGAACTGAAGCCTATTGGATGTGTTTTCTTTATTATACCATTCTAAAGCAACTCTAAAGTCTAAAGTTTTTTGTGTTGTGCTGATAATCCCAAAAAACAGCCACCTCTGACACCAACAATTACCACATTTAAAATAATTGTAAACACTGAGATTTTCTTCCTATTCTGATTTGATTGATTGAACATTGATTTGAACATTACCTAAAACTGCTGGAATGTATCTGCACTGCTTTATTTACTGCACTGCTGCCACACAATTTGTTGCTTACTGTAGATAATTGCATGAATGAGTAGGGTGAAGTACTTACTAATGTCTTTCTAATAAAGTGCCAGGTGATTGTACAAAACAACACTCTCTCTCTCATTTACAGCAAATACACTGTTTTTATTTTTTTATACCAAAAATAATTATAATACACAGCTCTGGAAAAAAGACCACTTAAAAATGATGAATTTCATTAATTTTACCAAATTGAAAACCTCTGGAATATAATCAAGAGGAAGATGGATGATCACAAACCATCAAACCACCAAACTGAACTTCTTGAATTTTTGCACCAGGAGTAAAGGCATAAAGTTATCCAAAAGCAGTGCGTAAATCTGGTGGAGGAGAACATGCCAAGATGCATAAAAACTGTGATTAAATACCAGAGTTATTCCACCAAATATTGATTTATGAACTTTATGAACTTATGAATATGAACTTGTTTTTTTTTGCATTATTTGAGGTCTGAAAGCTCTGCATCTTTTTTGTTATTTCAGTCATTTCTTATTGTCTGTAAATAAATGCTCTAAATGACAATATTTTTATTTGTAATTTGGGAGAAATGTTGTCTGTAGTTTATAGAATAAAACAACAATGTTCATTTTACTCAAACATATATCTATCAATAGCAAAATCAGAGAAACTTTTTAACGTTTTCCAGAGCTGTATATTGGTTTACACATTGTACAGTCATTTTAAACTCCCTAGGTTGGTAATTACATATTAATTACATGATTATAACATTTATTTAAACCTATATATATATCTTATATACTGTAACCCATTTCTGATGCAGATGTACAAATGCACACATGCAGAAGCAATTAAAATAACTGGACTAGAGCATACGAACCTACATGAACCAATCATTCTTTTAAGTATTTATAGGAGTATTTATAGGAGACACAGGTTAGATAGAACACCGTCCCCACTGTCAAGCATGGAGGAGGGAACTTTATGTTTTGGGGGTGTTTCTCTGTGGGCTAGCGCACAGGCCAACTTCTCCGCATCAATAGGAAGATGTATAAAGTCATGTACCGTAAAATAATCCTGAGTGACAACCTCCTTTCTTCTGCTAGGACATTAAAAATGGGTTGTGGCTGGGTCTTCCAGCATGACAATGACCTAAAACATACAGCCAAGGCAACAAAGGAGTGGCTCAAAAAGAAAAGTACTAAGTCTTGTTTGCCAGAGGGCTCAAATACTTATTTCTCTCTGGAATGGAAAATGCAAGTAAATTTTTATAATTTATACAATGTGATTTATTTAAGATTTTAGATGTATTTTTGATATTTCTGATCTCTCCCTGTTAAAATGATCTTACTCCTAAATATAAAGACTGTTCATGTCTTCATCATTGGGCAAACTTGCAAAATCAGCAAGGGATCAAATACTTATTTCTATCAATGTATTGTACATATTTTCATTTATATTCCTGAAAAAAAAAATTAAAATGTAATAAAAGAGTAATAAAACAAATAGTAAACAGAGTAAACAGCATAATTTAATATGAGAGCAGGGCAGTAAAGGGTTAAAACATCCCAGAGCCGCCCGCTACCCGGATGCAATCATGGCATCTGCTGTGCTCAGCCATTAAATCCTATCCTCATCCCTGTTAAGAGTGATGGACTCCCGCTTCAGCCAATCGCATCCCGTCCCTGTCCCGGAGCCGGCCAATAGCAGCTCTCAGAGGGAGGTGGAACTTGCTCTACAGCTCTGGCTCTGTAGCATCCATGTAGCTGCTTCTGCCTGTTGAAGAACAGAACAGGAGAACAAGAGAGGAGGAATAAAGGAATGGGAGGACGAGCGGAGGGATACAGAGCGAGGGAAGAGGTGCGAGTTAGATGATCTGGGGGAGCTGCCGGAGGGAGAAAGCGAGGGAACGGTGGCAAACGACTGAATCCTCTGGGGGAAAGGCTGTTGTTTGCTGCTCAAATTGACAACAGCTGAGCTCTTCCTCCCCCCTGCTGTGGAGAAAAGAAGGAGGAGGAGGAGGAGGAGGAGGAGGGAGACAGTCTCTATTTTTCTCTCTTTTTTCCATCTCCTGCTTGGATATCTCTCTCTCTTTATCTCTTTTTCAGTGCTCATCCTGCTCATCCTCAGCTCCGGCTGCATTATTCTCCATGATAAGGTGAGTGTCTGCATCTGCAGCTCATCACTACAGATAGATAAAGCATTGTTGTTGTGCAGTAAACAAACATTCACAGAGGTGATGGGTAGTGATGATGTGAGAGCTGTTGGCTGCCTCTGCTGGTCTGCTGGCTATCTTTGGCCTGGGCTGATCTCTGATTGGCTGAGACAAGAGGCTTAACAGCCGTGAGTGGATGATGCCAGCTTCACATGTCCTTCATTAAGCGTGTAGGCCATGCTTGTGCACTCAAACACACGCACATACACACACACATCTATATACAGAGCAGACAACAAACACAAAGAGAGCGAGAGAAAGAGAGTGAGAGAGCTCTGTATATATACATATATGTGTGTGTTAAAATTCTTTCATTTTCCCAAAAATTAACAGTGCTCCTTACATTATGTCTGTATTCTACCAGTCAGGTATTAAGGAGCAGTAAAGCCACCCTATTATAAGGGTGAGTTTTCAGTGAAATTTCTCCAGCACCAAGGCTGAAGCAGTAATAGCATTAGCCGCTAACCACAGTGCTAGCTCTTTAGTTGTCTGCATGTTTGCTGTGTTAAAACAAGCTACATGGGATGGTCATGCAGGGTTCCCAAGTGTAGCGCTGTCAGGTGGCATTTACTAGTGCTAACCACTGCTGCTAACCGCTGATGCTAACCGCTGGAAATCTAAGCATATGTTAAATAAACAAAAGCACTTTACTCACCCAAATAAACAGTTTTCAGGAGATAAATCTGTGAAGATTAACATTTATCGCTCGTCTTTCTTTAAATATAAAAATGTTTTGCTTATTTCGGCACGTCCACCTCCAGTAGCTAGACCTGTTGAATTAGAAGGGGAAATATGGCAACACCTTTTTCCTTACTAGTGTCGCTTAAAATGCACCTTATAATCTGGTGCGCCATATGTATGAATATAGGGTACCACTTTAAAATAAGACTACCTTTATAAAGGGTTTATAAATGGTTTACAATTAGTTTATTAATGGTTACTAATTAGGTTGTAAATGTCTTAAAAATCATCAATAATCAGTCATAACACATACGAAGAAAGGGCAACAGTATAGATGGCTGTGGGTTCACTATTTGGCAAACAACAGGTCATTGTTGCCCTTTCTACATATGTGTTATAACTGATTATTAATGATTTTTAAGGCAACCTAATTAGTAAACTTAATAAACTAATTGTAAACCATTTATAAACCCTTTATAGAGGTAGTCTTATTTTAAACTCGTTTTAAGTGATCAATGAAGTGTGGAGCTATTTGAAGGTTTGTTAATGATGCAAAAATAACAATTTCATTGCATGGTAACTTTATGCCCCTATCACTATTATTATAAGCCTGTTTGGAGCATCTTTCTAATGAGAAAGTCTGCAGTCTGATTTAAAGGGTTAACACAGTATACAAACTCATCTGCTGACAGTTACCCTCCACTAACACACACACACACAGAAAGAGAGTTAGAGAGAGATAAGAGAAAGGAAAAAGTGTGTTTGATACAGAAACAGACACAAAGGCTAGGTGTGTATGCTCTGTGTGTGTGTTGTCTTGCGAAACGCTCCTTCCCTTCGTGGGTTGGATTCTGCGTACTGTCGTTCCAGGGTACAGTATCTCGCTCTGCTGCCACTCTGTCTCTCACCCCATCACACACTCACATACCCACATCCTGCCACAACACCTACTGCTGCCCACCTGCCTCAGGGAGGGGGCACAAGGTGAAATTAACGACACGGAGAGGTGAACACACACACATTTATATATACACACACACAGAGCAAACAAGCATTTTACATCTGGAGCATACACATTCCTATTAAAATACTCTCCATAATTCTAATAGGTACTAATAAGAGGTAGTCATTTATTTACATTTGCTGCAATAAGAGTCATTTCTGTTATTCAGACTTAATGATTGAACACTGCTGTGTGGATAGAGTAGAGTCAATATACAATTAATATAACAGATACAATTGAGTTGTGAAAAATATCTCCATTCATTACTCTGTAGGTCAGGGGTCAGATATTTTCCAAGCCATTATGTGGCGGACCACAAAAAAAAAATCAGTTTTGGAAAATGAAGTGTAATGTGATGGAGTGTTACAGACTAGTAGCTCTCCAGCCCAGAGGGTTGTTGAACCCAACTGCAGAACAGTAGATCTTACAGCAGGTAAACCGCTGCCCCGGCTAGTGAATTGGGACACGGCCGGTTAAAAAACGCTCTTATAAGGAGATAGCGAGCCCAAGAATGGGCAAAAAAACCCGAAAACCGGCAGAAACTAAAGTCACGCCGAGCACGACAGAGAGAGAGAGACAGGAGAGGAATGTAAACAAAAGCTCACCAGAGAAGCATTTTATTTTTTTATTGTTTTCATTATCATTCATTATAGTTCAAACAACCTCGCGGGCCAGATGTTTTATGGACCGTGATCCTGACGCCTATTGCCAACCCCTGCTGTAGGTAGAAGCATTTATACTAGGGTTTAAAATACTTCAACTATATCTTTTTAAAGCTTTTTACTCTTTAAGTAAAAGTGTTTAAAAAAGTACTGGTTTCAAAACTACTTCTAAACTACTTATACTAAGTATAAAAGTAAAAGTAATGTAAGGAGAAAAAATAAAAATGCCATTAAGAACAAAAGCTTAGGCCACGCCCACAGAGTCCTATAGTGCACTACCCCCCCCCCCTCTCTCCCCAAAACACATTTGTCTAAAAGCCATAATGACTATAATGTTAAAATATTAAAATGTTAATGTTGATAATATAATTTGGGATTTTGCACTAGGCTGTTGGATGTTTGGCTCAAGTTCTCTTGAGTCTCTGCTCAAAATTCTTGCAGTGTGGAAATGTGAAGCTATCTGCTTTGAAGAGAGAGAGAGAAAGAGAGAGACAGAGAGAGAGAGAGAGAGAGCAGAAGGTGGAATTCAGCAGAATGAAAATGTGAATGAAAAGCAGGAGACAGCCTGCGGTTAGAGAGATTCTGACTTTCATTCACACCAAGCCCAGGCTTCTGTCTCCAGCATCTCCACTTCTCTATTTTAAGCCTCAAACCTCTTTCCTTCCCCAGCATCCACACACACACACACACACACACACACTCACCCACACACATCCTAACGGCTGTGATGTGGAAGGAAGCTGGAGGCCTGTCTGCCCTATCGCACGAAACATCCCTGTCCACAGAGTTTCTTTAGTGATGTCCACACCAGTAACACACACTCATACACAAACACACACACACACATACAATGCACAAATCTACAATGATTCTGAAATGAATGAAAGCTCAAGCTGTACACCCTATCATCGTTTCAACTCATGTTTCCATCAAATGCTAATTTTCACAATATTTTGCACTTAAAATGCTTTAATTTGCCCAAAAATCATCAATTCGCCTTAAAATCCAGTGCGCCTTATGTATGAATTCTACCAGTCGGGTATTAAGGAGCAGTAAAGCCACTCTGCTGAAGTACAGAGTTATACAGGAGTTTCAGTTTAGTTCTCCAGCACAGAGACTGGAGCAGTATTAGCATTAGCTGCTAACTGATCTAAGCACTAGCTCTTTTGCCATTCAGAGGTGAGTATTATCCAACCAGCTGTGAGACCTGCTGAATTAGAAGGGAATAATGTGCTTCATAATCTGTGTATGAAATGTATGAAAATAGACCAGAAACGATAGGATTTCTGCTCTTGCTCATGAATATTCATACATGCAAACATATCGCTTCTGATTGGCTAACAGCACTGTGAGGAAGCGAGGCAGACAACAGTTAGAAACATTTTAAAATAAAGCCATTTTTACACTTATAACAGTCTTTGCAATGTAAAATGTTACTTTAAAACATGTATAATAATACCCTGCTAAGTGCAGTTCAGCCTATACTGACCTAGTCTTAGAGTCTCTGTAAAACACCAAATCCACTGGAGATCCTATGTAAACCTATAGTTACTCACACACAGACATGTGTAGTCCAGGCCCAGAAAGTAAACAAAACCCCGGGGTGGATTTTTACTTTTAACTAGTGTAAACAGAACTGTTCTAAACACACACCTACCTATCTCAACTGTACTTGGCTGGTGGTGTTTTCCCTCCATAGACTAATTCTAACCATTAGCTCTGAATTACTGGGTAAAGTATATAAAGACTGATGTGTTATTTGCACAAATAACACAGGAATGAACTGCATGCTGTTCCTAGCGCTGTTATTTAGCTCCTATCTGACGAGGTGGCGTTGCTGCTCGGCTTCAGCTCTGTCTTTGGGCGGTCTCGAGCCGAGGTGGGCGTGGCCATGAATAATGAGTACTAATTTCCTGATCGACACGTTTTTCTGAATATTTTCTTTTACTAGCTGCTGCAGACAATGAGGAAGAGGTTGAGGAGGAGTTTCATACGCAGCATCATAAACAACTCAGACAGACCTACTGTATTTCACACAAGAAAAACAACAACAAGAAAAAGTGTATTTTAGCGAAAGGTTATTAATGATCCTCTTTTTTCAGTGTGGGAGAAAAGTTTATGACCCTAGAAATTAACTAATTTACACATCTCATCCTTTTTTTCAGGAGTTCATGAAAACCACGACAAAGATCATGGCAGAGGACTGACCCAACCGTGGTCAACGGCCTAAAAAACTTCTCTCTTCTAGTGCACTTCTAGTCAATCCAATCCGCAGCCATGTCTCTGACTACACTCAAACCTGATTTTTTCAGCCCAGCCTCAGTCCCGGCGTCCGTCCCCTTCCCCCTCATCATCAGCACCGTGGAGAGCAGGACAGAGCAGCCCAACACCACGTCCAGAACCACCCTCTACCCGGCCACAGTCACGGCCAACGAGACCGGCTTCAACTCCACACAGCTGCCCATGGCGTCGGTGGAGGGCGCCGGGATGAGCATGGTCCTGCTGCCGTTCAGCATCATCACAGTCATCGGGTTGGCCGTTGTTGTGGTGAGAATGCAGTGTGTTCAGATGAAGGAGCTCTGGACAAGTTCTTGGCTGCACTGAGAATATATAGATCTTACACTGCAAAAAAAAAACAAATCAATTGAAATCTTAGCAAGTCAAATCATCTTACATTTGTTTTAATTGCTAACATTTCTAAAATTTGCATTATTTTCACTATTTTTATAAATATTGTTATTATAGTGAATATGCCTGAAGTGATTTCTTTAGAAATAAACATAAGTGGTCAAAAGATATAGCTGTTGGAGTCAATGTGGCTTCAATATGCTTCATATGGTGGCCATTAGGGGTGTGGCATATCGCTTCATATGCAATAATATCGCCAACCTTTTTTCATATCGTGAACGATATTATACCCTGAAATTACGTGCCACATTACCCACCCCTTTATTATCACAGCAGATTACTACTTTTTTACTGTTTTAAACAAAAGAAAAATTTACACTGTTCTCATTTCCCATTATATATCTACTAGAGACAGATTATATCTGTCCAGTATCATTTATTTTACTTTAATACTGGATATATGGATATCCTCTTAAATGTATTTTAATTTCTGATATTTGTCATTTTTGCATTGCTGTCAGAATTTAATAAGAGTTTTGGAATTACAGTGGCTTCCAAAAAGTATTCATGACCCTTGAACTTTTTACAAAATGTAAAGAGTGTGATGTACAAACATATTCAGCCCCCAATATCAATAATTAGTAGAACCTTCTTTTGCTGAAATTACAGCTGCAAATCTTTAGGGCTTTGTCTCTACCAGCTTTGCACATCTAGAGAGGAAGGCTGTTTAGAGACTTATAGCTGTCCTGTGGACAGATCTTTCAACCTGAGCTGTGGATTTCTGCAGCTCCTCCAGAGTGACCATGGGTCACTGGATGAAAATGGCAAAACCATATTATAGATGTAGAAAAAACATTAAAGTATGATTGAGAACTAGTTGTAAAATTGTTGCCAAACTGAATATAACACTCAAGTTGAAGTTTAAGCCTACAGACTGCTGATTGGCTGATGGCATTCAGACATTTTGATTGATGAAGTTGCCCTTTGGCCCGGCCCCCTTTTCACATATGTTCGCCAAACTTAACAGGCCACCCCAAAATCATGTGTTGATGTGTTCAAACGAGATAGCTGTTGGAGTCAATGTGGATCCAGAAGGAATAATTTGCATATGACGGCCATATTGTTAACAAAAGTCCAGGTTTTTGATAAGTATTTTATACCATACATGTTTGGATTTTCAAACTCCGTAGGAGGATTATCCAGGAGAATATTTGTAGACCAAAGGGTTTAAGGATCTGTGGCGCTTCATAGATCTTGTAGATTTTCGAGTTGTTTTAGTAGCAAGTAGATGACTATTATTGCCATAGATAGTTTAATGTTAATGTATTTAGCTCATCACTATATAAAGTTCTTGTCAGTCCCTTTAGTTCCTCACCCCCTGAATCAGAACATGCAGTATATTCTTCTGAACCCTTATTTCTGTCCTCAGCTGCTGTACATAAGGAAAAAGAAGAGGTGAGAACTGAAGTTTAATCCTGTATTTCTACAGTATTTCCAGTCGTTTGTATGATATAAGAGGAGCATCATGATGAAGATGAGTTTTATCTGTGCAGGCTGGAGAAGCTCAGGCACCAGCTCATGCCCATGTATAATTTTGACCCGGCTGAGGAGCAGGACGACCTGGAGCAGGAGCTTTTAGATCACGGCCGAGACGGTAGCCCAGCGGGGCCAAACTCCAAAGTAAGACTTCATTTATATACTTTATTTATGTACAGTAGCAATTAAAAGTTTGGGCATACCTTAAATTCAGTGTTTTTGCATTATTTTAAAATGTTCTGCACAGTAGATTTATACAAAAGTTATCCACACTGTGAAGAAAAATATATTGAATTATTTAGTAAACCAAAAAGTGTTAAACAAACCAGAATATGTTTAATACAGAATTTTTCAGACTATAAGGTGCATTAAACAACACTAGTTGTAAGATGCTTACATTGAAGAGAGCAAACGAGTGCTGCATGTTAATCTACACAGATTTCTCTCCTGAAAACTGTTTATTTGTAAGCTTAGATTTTCAATATTTTGTCTAAGAGTGAGTTTTTACGTGAAGTTTCTCCATCACTAAGGCTGGGAGCAGCAGCATTAGCATTAGCTGCTAACCGCAGCGCTGGTGGAACATTAACGCCACTCGATAGCACTAGAAAAACACAGTATTTTGCATTCTTTAAAGTCAGTCTCAGTCAGCTTTATGTGAGGTAATGTTGTAATGAGAAGAACTACCCAACTAAGTAAAGAAACTAATACTATAAGGTAATCAGAGTTACCAGCCTCAGAAATCGCAAGTTAACAGCTCCCCAGAAACACCAAGATGGTTTGATTAACGCTTTTAAGTTACTACATGATTCATAATTCATAATTCATTCATAGTCTGAAGGACTTTACTATTCATTTACTATGTAAAGAAAATGTTCATGCAGTCACTGTCAGAACAAAAACGTTTGGTAACATTGTAGAAGATAGAAAATACTTTTAGCTTTTTGCGCTTCTGTTGATCTTCTGTTCTGATATTCCTTCAACCCCATATACTATAATTTTATCAGTATTTTTGGACACACCTTGAGTAAACATTTTAAATCTTATTTTTGTCATTTTTTGTTTCTATTAAGTTTTGACACAAGGCCATATGGTTTGTTGCTTGTGGTAAAGTATCTGTTTTTGTTTTGTGTATTCATTATTCTTATTTATTCCATTGATATACACTCATTATCAGAAAAATAATAGCTGTACAGAGAAGAAATCAAACAACAAATAAATAAATAAATGAAACCTCAGGATGACAGTGGCTCATTTTCACCATGGTCACGCAAGATCAAATACTTGTTATCACACTATCACATCTGGTGTCATGGTGTGGGGTGTGATTTCAAATGATGTCAGATTTTCTTTTAAAATCAAATCAATCGCTAAATGTTAATCTACACAGATTTGTCTCCTGAAAACTGTTTATTTAAGTAAGTAAAGCGCTTCCGTTTATTTACAGTATGCTTAGATCTTCAATATTTTGTCTAAGGGTGAGTTTCAGTGAAGCTTCTCCAGCTCTAAGGCTGGGTGCAGCAGCATTAGCATTAGCCGCTAACTTGCAGACTCTCATGGAGAGACAGCTCACCTTTGATCTTTATTAAAAACACTGTAATATTCAGTGTGTTAAAACTCTCTTTGACTAAACACCAAGTTACACCAAATTAAAACATCGCCAGTAAAGACATGGTTGAAGTAAGCGTGACCAATTACTGTAAATTACTTACCAAATTACTGTAATGCTTCCTCTTTAACATTGTGATGAAAACTGTAAATAATACTAAAATTCAGGCTGGAAACATTTCCTTTCAACGTCAATCAAGCCCTGGATGTTAATCTACACAGATTTCTCTCATGAAAAATGTTTATTTGGGTGAGTAAAGCACTTCCGTTTATTTACAGTAAGCTTAGATTTCCAGTATTGTGTCTAAGGGTGAGTTTTCAGTGAAGTTTCTCCAGCACTAAGGCTGGGTGCAGCAGCATTAGCATTAGCCGCTAACTTGCAGACTCTCATGGAGAGACAGCTCACCTTTGATCTTTATTAAAAACACTGTAATATTCAGTGTGTTAAAACTCTCTTTGACTAAACACCAAGTTACACCAAATTAAAACATCGCCAGTAAAGACATGGTTGAAGTAAGCGTGACCAATTACTGTAAATTACTTACCAAATTACTGTAATGCTTCCTCTTTAACATTGTGATGAAAACTGTAAATAATACTAAAATTCAGGCTGGAAACATTTCCTTTCAACGTCAATCAAGCCCTGGATGTTAATCTACACAGATTTCTCTCATGAAAAATGTTTATTTGGGTGAGTAAAGCACTTCCGTTTATTTACAGTAAGCTTAGATTTCCAGTATTGTGTCTAAGGGTGAGTTTTCAGTGAAGTTTCTCCAGCACTAAGGCTGGGTGCAGCAGCATTAGCATTAGCCGCTAACTGCAGCGCTAGAGAGATGTAAACACCTCCCAATAATGGTACACTGAGGAACCCTGAATGTTCTGGTAACCCAGGATGCTATTAGCTAGCGGTCTGTCCCACGTAGCTTGTTTTACCACATTAAACACGCAGACTACAGTCCGATATACTGTAAGAGCTAGCGCTGTGGTTAGCGACTAATGCTAATGCTGCTGCACCTAGCCTTAGTGCTGAAGAAACTTCACTGAAAACTCACCCTTAATAACTCTGTGGCTTAACTGCTTCTTAATTCCTGACTGGTAGAATTTATACATTAGGGGCACCAGATAAAATACAGTATAAATTGCACAGTAAGTAGCTATAAACTTTAGCGCAGCTTCTTACACAACTTAATCAAATAGTGTTTTTAAATAAATATAATATATTTTAACCATATCACAACTAATAGATGAACTTAAACACACTTATTTTGTCAAACCAACTTACGGCATTGCGTCAGTGATGTTTCACAAGGATGGAGGTGGATGTTCTCGATTGGCTTCCCGATAAACAGAACAACAGCTCCCCACATCACCCGGATGTGACCCAAACAGGAAGTGACATCATCACATGACCTGACTAGATAAATAATACTATTTAATAATTTAATTAACTAATTTAATTAACTATTTAACTAATTTAATAATAAATTTCTTTCAAAAACAATATCTAACGTAAAGTTAGTGATCTAGTACACTTTCTGTGTCTTTTATACTAAAAATAAACATTATTTTTTTTTTATAAATCTAAAAAATTAAGCAGCACAGACACTTTACTATTACAGACACTTTATATCTGCCCAAAGTTACATTACAATCCCACACTTTCTTATGGGTCGAAATACTTTTGCAGCTATATTTTGATGATGAGTGTATTTTGTAATCCTGCATTTATATCTAACCCATCCGGAAAAAACACACTACAAATTCATACAGTCATATCTCACCATCATTTTTCATTTTCTCAGTTTTTATATTTCATATTACTTATTATTTCACTCTCCATCTCATTACGAAGCTTCATAGCCCCTGAATGGTGCATTTTTTCAGGAAAAATGTCGTGCTCACCAGATACTATGTGGTGAGCACAAGATGCTATGTGTGAGGTGGAGAGAAGCAGATACTATGTCATGAGCGCTTGATACTATGTAGTAAGCATCAGATACTATGTGTGAGGTGAAGAGCAGCAGATACTATGTGGTGAGCACCAGATACTATGGAGTGTACATCAGATACTATTTAGTGAGCACCACATACTACTATGTGATGAGCAGCAGGCACTATGTGTGAGGTAGAGAGTAGGAGATACTATGTCTTGAGCACCAGATATTATGTAGTGAGCACCAGATACCATGTGGAAACCATCAAAAACAATGTAGTGAGTTGGTGAACACCAGATACTATGTATATACAGTACATAGTATTCTAAGTATACTATTAGTATCAAGTGCTTGCCTGATAATATCTGGTGCTCACCTGATTGTATGTATACAAGCATTAGATACTATTAGGTGGGCACCACTTTTTTACCTTAAATAAAACACAGAATGTTCCTTCAGCGGCTCCGTATGAAGCTTATAATTCTCACACTTCCAGTAGATGGTCAGAGACTCTATCATTCATTTCCCTGTGTTTTAATGCCCTCAGATTTTAATGCTCTCAAGTTCTCTAATTTCCTTTATCTCTCTCTCTCTCTCTCTTTCTCTTTCTCTCTCTCTCTCTCTCTCTCTCTCTCTCTCTCTCTCTCTCTCTCTCTCAGACTCTAACAACGAGTCAGAGCACCACGCAAAGGCCGAGTCGACTGGTCTTCACGGACGTCGCTGATGCTATAAATGCATGACAACACTCCTGCTGCTTGAAGGAGAACTTAGGGAACATGTTCAGGAGCTTGACTGATACTGGAGACAATGGGAATTTACCGGCGCCAAGAAAACATTACCATGCTAATAACTGGGAAAAGCGTTACGTTATCTGTAGACTCTGCAAATAAGGGATAAAAATGCTTTCTATCGCAATATGTGTTGCACTGAGGTTTAGAAAACAAGGACGCCTATATGGCTGCGTTCACATTACAAGTCACATTGCTCAAATCGGGTTTTTTGCTCAGATCAGATTTGGCTATCCTGATGGTTCACATTCACAAATGTAAGTGATCTGTATCTGTGTGTAATGTGAACAAATCTGTCCCTCGTAGCTTTATAAAGGGAAATGGATGAGTTATCAGCTCATATGGAGAGTAAACAGCTGGTCTGAAGTACATGCTCAGCTCCAGAAGGTGAAAAAAGTCCAAGCGGTTTGCTTTTGCTGTTTTTTTGCAGCTATAGCTGCACAGCTGCATCAAGAGATGCAGTGTGGGTACAAGAGAGAAGCATGTAGCGCTAACGCTAATGCTAATGCTAATTCATAAAAGCAAAAAGATGCATGAATTCCGATTTGACATCCACATATGAAAATGTCCCAAAATTGATTAAAAAAAAAAAAAAAACGGATTTGGCATGTTTACACAGCCATGCAAAAATCTAATCTGAACAACACATTGAGCAAAAAAAAAATCTGATTTGAGTCACTTCAGCCTGGCAATGTGAACGTAGCCTAAGTAAGCACTAATCCTGATTAGTGATAGTGATAATCAATGGATTTAATTTATAATCGACTCATCGATGCTGGTTTATTTACTATATGTACACAGACACAAAGCCATTTGTTACTCTTGTTCTCACTGGTTGTCTCCCATCCTTGTTTGTTCATGGGTTTCTAGTTGCATGCATCGTTAGATACCTCATGTTCTTCGTGAAACGTGATTGGTTGGTGTTGGAAGGATAGCTGCACTTAGTAATTCCATTCCATTGTGTGATTCTTCACTTTGTCTCCTTGTTATACTTTTGGTGTTTCTTCTTCTTTCATAGACATTCTGCGATCATTCAGTGAGGATTGCTTTGTCTGATCACTGAAGGGTTTTCTAATCCCTTTTTTTAAACATTTAAAAGGGAATTTGCAGGTTTGGTTGTCTTACAATCAAGTGAACTTTTTTTATAGAACTTTATTTCAATTTTTTCCCCATTTTCTCACAGTTTAGCTCAGCCAATTGTAACACCCATTCAGCTGTTTATCCCCGTTCACTAGTGAGTCAGACGCCGCCTCTTTTTGAACTGCTGCTAATGCAGCATTGCCGAGTAGCATCACAGCGCTAACGCTCGGAGGAAAGCGCAGCAACTCGGTTCTGATACATCAGCTCACAGACGCAGCCTTGTGCTGTTCCACATCACCCTAGGAGTGATGAGAGGAAAAACCACCACTGACATCACCACCACCACCATCACCACTCAAACCACAGCCTAAAGAAATCTTTAAATACCATTTGGCCCTGTTCATCAGCAAATCCTAACAAAACTTTTTATTATTTCCTTTAAAAATGAATTTGCTTGCCCAGTTTTAACTAAGACTCTGATGTTCACCAGGGTTTTCTTATTTGGTATTGGCTAAGAATCTTTGGTTTGTTAAACTTTTTTCTACAAACAAATGTTACAGTGGATCAACACCAGCAGATGACAGACATGTCTCTCCAAACCATCACTGATTGGTGGAAACTTCACACTAGACCTCGAGCAGTTTGGACTGTGTGTCTCTCCACTCTTCCTCCAGACTCTGCTCCCTTGATTTACAAATGAAATGTAAAATGTACTGATGATCAGTGATGGTTTGGAGAGTCATGTCTGTCATCTGCTGGTGTTGATCCACTGTGTTTTATTATCAAGTCTAAAGTCAGTGCAGTTTTATTTTCCCACAAAATCTTACAGCACTTCATGCTTCCCTCTGCCGATAACAACTTTTATGGAGATGTGGATTTCATTTTCCAGCAGGATTTGGCACACTGCCCACACTGCCAAACGCACCAATCGTTCTTATATAATATTCTAATTTACTGAAATAAAGTACATTTTCAATTAACCTGATGTAACTTTTTGTTAGGGTTTTTATCTTAGGATTGTACTGGTGAACGAGGCCCAATGATTGTAATGCTTTTGCAATGTCATTAAGATCCTTCAAAAACACAATTTTTTTTTTTAAGTGATATATATATATATTTTTAAATATCTACGTTTGAATCCAATCACAATCCAAGAGCCCTTTGAGGAATGCAGTATTTGTATTTATATGGTTTTTATTTGTCATTTTCTTTTGCTATTTCAACACTTTTTTATGGACAACCTTCAGAAAAACGAAGACAAAAATGATGATGATAATAAGAGGGCGATGAAGCCGAGCAGTTAACGTTAAACTCAAAGAAAACTTCACTGACTGAGATCTGAAGAGCTCAGCTTCCTCAGAGCAGCTTCTGCGTTCACTGAGAAACTGCGTCAGCACCGGTCTTTGAGCAGACGAGCAAGAATTTCACTGTAATTCACTGTTTAACAATCCGTCTCTAGTGAGCGACGCTACAGGTGAAATCAAAGTGCCGGTGCTGTGTGGGAAGACGGGACTTCCACGACTGTTTATCAAACAATGCCATAGCGACAGACTGCCATTAAAACCCTTCTGGAGCTGAATTTCCACTCGGAGGAAATGTTTAGGAATGCTCTGGGTCAAGGAGAACGTCCGTCCGAAGACTTTGGAGGACGGAGGGATGTGGAAATGGAGAGCGATAGAAGTCTGTTTTTCTCCGTCTGTTTCTAATAGATCCTTCTCCATGGTGTGCTTCCGTCTCTCACTATTCCAAAGCGTGTGCACTGTGATCGCCTGCTTCCCTGCACTGTCAGCGATGACGTGCAAACCGGACGGTGTTCAGAAGAGCGTAGGACAGTTTCGAAACTGATCTGAGAAATGTATGGCGTCACATCAATGTCAAAAGTCGAGGGAGCAAAAATACCAGGTGAAAAAAAGTAACCAGCGTGTTTTAACATTTTGCGTGTGTAAATTAACTTCTCGTGAGCACAAATGTGAAACTAATGAGTAAAAAAAAGGGAATCATGTGCGAGCTGAACAGAATATCGCTCTTGAGCTTCATTTTTCTCCTCTCATTTTTTCCTCATGCGCTGTGTGAATTACCTGCAGTAGCAGTTTGTGCTCGACTCAAGTTTTGAAAGGGGTGGTTTTGACAGTTTGGGGGCGGGGTCAGGGTCGCCTCCCTGAGCGAATGCTATTGGCTGATACCTCCACAAGCCGGAGGAGGGCAGAGAAAGAAGGACAGCAGGAGAGTTAGCTAGCTGGCTATGCTAACATCCGCTCTCCGGCTCTGTCTGTCCGGCTTCAGTGCTTATAGCGACCGGTGCTGTTCACCGGGGAGCCGGTCGCTCCAGGCGCTAACCCGGGCAGACAGCGCCGGAGAGCGGGTTGTTTGAATGTTAGCATAGCCAGTTAGCCATCCTCCTCCGGCTCGTGGAGGTAGGTGGTCCATCACAAACCCTGGAGATATCAGCCAATAGCGTTCACTGAGGAAGGTGACTATGACTCCACCCACAAACTGTCAAAACCACCCCTTTCAAAACTGAGTCGAGCACAAACTGCTGCTGCACGTAATTCACACAGCGAGTGAGGAAAACTTTTTTCACCTTGTATTTTTGACATTGATGTGACGCCATAGAAATGGTTGTAATAAAGGAATAAGAAAAGTGCGTTTACTTTTGTGTAAAAAAGTATGAGTGTGTGTATGTGTGTATGAACATTCTACCCCCTTTCCATCACTTTCCAAACCAGCAAAAATGATTATATCAACTTTTTTTCCACGCCCACTTTTCCAAGTGTGTCAATATGACTGAAAATAATAAAAACTAAATATGTGGACTGTTTATGAGCATTTTTTACTGACTCCAGTGGCCATAATCTAGCGATTTATAGGTGAGAAGTCAACCGTGCACCGTGCAGCTTGATTTAGAGGGTGTGAGTGAGTCTTAGCTATCGTAATGATGGGAAAAGTACACCTTGCACAGCTCGAAATGTGCAAAAGGCAGGAACTAAATCTCTTAATTCATCTTAATTAATAATGGGTGTGGTTAATTTTGAGCATATCGTCACTTGCCATTATCTTTAAGAGCCAGGTGTGCTCTGACTTTGGAGGATTGCTATTTTAACAGTGCAGCTACCTGGATCTACCTGGATGTGACCTGCTTGTTCATGCGGTGAAGGTGTAAAATTTGGGTTTGTGCACTGCTGCATGTCCATGTCTGTGTAACAAGTGGGGGTGTACGCTCTTGCTGCCAACATAGCAATGAGCGTCTGACTGTTGACATCTGTCTAGGTTTATTCAGTATTCAGTGGAGCACCTGTGTTTTCTGTGGCCAAGATAGAGATAACAATACACCAATAATTTACCTGAACACACCTCATTTAGATATCAGTGTAGATATATTCACAAGCACTGTTGCTATTTAAACGATGCAGGTGGAAGGCATGAAAAATAGACTGTTGGTGGGGTATAAGATAGCAATGAGAATTGCAACACTTTTAGTGCATGGTGTAAGATAGAGCCCTTGGCCTCCACATATTAAACAAGAAAAATACATTCTGTTTAAATAGTGTGCATTTAAAATTATAACATTACTAATTACTTGGTTTAGACAAATGATCCATCTTCTAAACAACATTTGTGGCCAACAATTCATATTTTTTGGGTCAATGTCCATTGTTTTAAGCCTAATTTTAGACTATAGGCCAGTTTTCCGGACAGGAACTAAGCCTAATTAAGGACTATACAGCATTTTGAATAGCAATTAATTAAAAAAATCTCTATTCAAAATACTCTGTAGTCATAGTACCGTTAAGACAAGGTTTGATCAATATTTGGTAATCTGACCCATTAAGTTCATTCTCAGAAATATTAGTCAGTGATTTCCATCTATAAACAATGAAATGTAAGTTTAGAAATCTTTTGACTAGACCATATGGAGTTGTAACCGGTGAAGGGCAGGATGCAAATTCAGGTCTTTTGTATTTTCCATATTTCAAATAATAAACAAAGAGCAAACTCTAGGGAAGTAAAACAAACACTAAGTCTACTAATAAAGACTGTAAAACAAAGGATTACAAACATAAACTAAAGAAAACAAACCTTAAACTTAAAACTTAACTTACACAAAACAGCAGGATTGAGGATCAAACAAAGAGAAATTAAACAAAAGGATGGTTCTACTAAGACAGGGACAAAATACAGATTCTAAAGCTTACATAAAGACAGCGGGTGAAACACATAAACATAAAGCACAACAGAGAACAAAGGCGCACATGGGGTTTTTATACACAGGCACAAACAAAAGACACCTGTAGAAGTAACGAGTGGGCGGGGTTACAAATGAGAAAGGGATTACAGATGATGGGGCGGGGCTAAGACTGAGACAAGACCAAAAACAAAACAGAGCCATGTAAAGCACATAAAGCACATGGGGAGGAAAACAAAACAAGAGAACAGAGGAAAGGAGCAGGAAGGACCAAAAAAGAAAGGAAAATCACAGGACAGATACAGACAAAGGTGTGACAGGATTTAAAGAAGAACTCTGGTGTAAAATGTACTTTTGTTGTAGTAAAACATGATAAAAAGTTCTTATCTTTGATGAATAGCACACCTCCGTTCTCCCACAGCGTTCTGAGATCCAGAAATTTTAACAGTTTGTCCAAAAACACCCTTCAGACTGGGTGATACAGGGCATAATTTACCCTGATAAATCGCTTTTTACACCGTTATTCAGTTCAAAGTAGCTCCACACCTCCTTGTTAGAGTGCTCAGAGCTGAAGCTAGCATTATAGGCTGTAAATAGTGGTTTTTAATAAGCTTCTTGTGCACTTTTTAAGTTATTAATGCCTCGTTTTAAATGTCAGGGCTCTCTGAATTCTAGTAAGGAGGTGTGGAGCTACTTTGAGCTGGATAGCGGTGTAAAAAGTGATTTATCAGGGTAAATTATGCCCCGTATCACCAAGTCTGAAGGGTGTTTGGACAAACAGTTAAAATTTCTGGATCTCTGAACGCTGTGGGAGAACGGAGGTGTGCTATGCATCAAAGGTAAGAACTTTTTATCATGTTTTACTACAACAAAAATCCATTTTACACCAGAGTTCTCCTTTAACTTAAAACAAGTTTTACGAAATGTCTGACACAGTGATTAGTTTATAGTGCCTTTATTTACCATATTGTTCAAATGAAGCACAAAAATGAGGTACAGCAAAATAAGCACTTTATTACCACAGTTATGACCCACTGAAGTTTTACCTGAGCTGGGTTCATGAGGCAGAAATTTATTACAGTATAAAAAATATCACTTTATTCAACAACGTAAACATGTCTGAGGTTCTCCACAGTTTCTGAGAATTTTTGCAACAGTGAGGAAGGATCAAAGGCACAGACATAAAATGACAGAATATATAAAAAAACATTTACTACAAAATTAGCAGGATTTTTTAAAAATTTGAGAAAAATTCTTATTATTTGAACAGAAAAGCGATGAACAAATATTTAAAAAGTAAAAAAAAAAAGCACAGTAGCACTACAGAGACAGGCCAGATAAACAGATATTCAATTATGAGAAATTCAGGAGGTAAATGATGGATATCTTGTCTCTTAGTAAATTCTTACAGAACCAGTGTAAAGTTTCAATAAATCTTTTCATTCAATATCATCATTTTCTTTTTCTTTCCAACATTATAAATAAATAGTGAAGTGATTCAGACTATAGAGGAACACATAAGGAATCATGTAGTAACTTAAAAGTGTTAAACAAACCAAAATACTCTGTGAAGAAGCTTTTAGATACTCTTATCTCAGGAGCTGTTAACTTGTGGTTTCTGAGGCTGGTAACTCTGATGAACTTATCCTGTACAACAGAGGAAACTCTTGCTCTTCTTTTTTTAGGGCAAGTAATTAACTCTTGATGAGTTCAGCACAGCTGTTAACTGAAATAACTGAATTCCAGGTGACTCTACCTCATAAACTGACTGATAAAATCCAGCAGAGATGTGCAAAACTGTCTAATTCAAGCTATTTTGAATAATCTAAAATATAAAACATTTTTTGGTTTGTTTAACACTTTTTCGTTTACTAAATAATTCCATATGATTTTCTGTTAACTCTTTACAATAAGGGTACATCAGTTAACAGTACTTATGACAGAATGCCTCAACTAATCATTAATTATAAATTGGAAACTTATGTCTTGATTTATTATTATTTACAAGATTCTTAAGCATTACATAAAATGTAGTAATGTTTAATAATGTTTAACTGGTGTCAATTAATATGTATTCCATATTACCTATCCATTTAAAAATGTTTATTACTGTCATAACTACTGTTATTTATACCCTTATTGTAAAGTGGTATCGTTTTTCTTCATAGTTTGGATGATTTCAGTATTAATCTACAATGCAGAACATTTTAAAATAATGAAATAATGAAAAAAAAATGAATTTAAGGTGTGCATAAACTTTTGACTGATACTGTACATCTTTGGACTGCACTGTGAAGACTTACTAGTGGTAAACTGGTTTTGAAAGACCTTAAACATAAGAGGCACATAAAAAAAGTGCAAAAAGCAAAAGCACAAAAACACATCACTGCAAAAGCGTACGTTCTATTGTGATATAGTATGGTAAAGAACATTTTAAGAGTTTTAAAGAACCTTATACTGCCATTCGAAAAAAAAGTGTGTTCTTAAAATGCTTAAAAGGTTTCTGTTGGTGATCTACAAAAAACAAGTGCTGACTGAAAAAATGTATTAAAATTGTGTATGTAGCAGGTTAAAATTGGGTTAAAAGTAGCGTGAAATAGGTATAATTGCATAATTCCCCATCCTGAAGTAAGTCTACTGTTTTTGTGACATAACACTGATTTGTTCCATTGAAAAAAATACAAAAAAGTCCATATAAGAGAGTATCCCTATTAACAACAGAAAAACTATATCCTATAGTAAATGTAAAGTAATGGTACATGACTCTTCATTTTTCAAGCTTTGGTTTACATCTCACTGAAAGCACCTTCAAATCACCTTTAAATCATAAAAAAATTAAAGATCATAAAGCACAAGTCGACAATTACCAAATAAAAGCCCAGCATTAGATCACAACATGCAACCGATTATAGTTAAACTCACTGTAGAACATTGGATGAAGAACAAACTGAGTACAGTACTATGTGAAATTGTGAAAGAGTGAATTCTCCCATAATATGTATATAAAAAAATTAAGTCAAGGTAAGGAGGGATGGTAGTGACATATAACATACGACTATATCATACAGGTGCATCTCAAAAAATTTGAATATCACTGAGAACTTACTTTATTTCATTTATTTATTGTTGATGATTATGGCTTATAGCCAATGAAAACCAATGCCAAAAATCAATGTATCAGAAATTAGAATATTATATAAGACCAATTGGTACTTATTGGTGCTTTGGCAGTGTGCCAAATCCTGCTGGAAAATGAAATCCGCATCTCCATAAAAGTTGTCAGTAGCAGAGGGAAGCTGTAAGATATGAAGTGCTGTAAGATTTTGTGGGAAAACAAAACTGCACTGACTTTAGACTTGATAATAAAACACAGTGGATCAACACCAGCAGATGACAGACATGTCTCTCTAAACCATCACTGATTGGTGGAAACTTCACACTAGACCTCGATCAGTTTGGACTGTGTGTCTCTCCACTCTTCCTCCAGACTCTGATCCCTTGATTTACAAATGAAATGTAAAATTTACTGATGATCAGTGATGGTTTGGAGAGACATGTCTGTCATCTGCTGGTGTTGATCCACTGTGTTTTATTATCAAGTCTAAAATCTTACAGCACTTCATGCTTCCCTCTGCTACTGACAACTTTTATGGAGATGCGGATTTCATTTTCCAGCAGGACTTGGCACACTGCCCACCCTGCCAAAGGTACCAATTGGTCTTATATAATATTCATTTTTTTATTTTATAATATTCTAATTTTAATAAAATGCACCTGTATGTTTAGTGGACAGGTTTTTTTTTCTGCACTCTTGCCATTTTAAATATAACAGCATCATGTGCTGTAAATTAGCCATAGCCAGACACTGATCAGGACTATGTACAGTTTACTAAGCTCAATTCAGTAGTTTTGAGTAATTCCATTCCCTGATTTGTATTGAGTTCCTGGCATATACTTTCCTAATAAATCTGCTCTATACGAGTCAAATTGATGTTGCAATTTTTTTCTACCCTTTTAAGCTTTTACAAAAGACAAAATGAATGTAAAATTTGGAAAAATATGAATATGTCCGTCGTTCTACAGCAAACACTCAACACTCCACCAACCGGTCGAGGTAGTTTCAGACACGCCCCTCCTGCGGAGACTCTGGGGGCGGGGTTTGGGTGGGCTGGGTCTCTTTAGGCTCCTCCCCCTGTTCCTCGGGCTAGGTGAGGGAGAAAGGAGAGTTACGGAGGTGAGCGTGACTGTGTGTGTGTGCATGAGAATAAAGCTCTGAAAACTGAGACAGTTGGGGACAGGAAACCTGGAGGATAACGGCCAGGTTCAGTTTCCCTCAAAGCCTCTGACTCATTCGGCTCCTGAGTGGCCGACTGTCCCGGCCTGCTATCGTTACGTCTATGAGTAAAAGGGGAGTTTTTTAACAGCTTTAAACTCATAATCTGATTTCGCTGTGAAGAAGTGCGTCAGAAACAACTAGTTAACTGAAAGTAGTTAAAAGAAAAGGGGTTAAATCAGACCGAAAGTGCTGTTAGCAGCTTTGTGCAGCGATGAGACACGACACAGAAATGACTGCTTCCCCCAAGAGCAGCATCTGCACTGTAAACCCTAAAGAGTTAAATCTACTCAAATCAATTGAGGTCAGTTGTTTGGTAATTTATTATACTGTATGGATTAGAACAAACGTTCCTCTTTAAGTTCAACAGATAAACCACTCAACAGTACTTAACACTCAAAATGTGGTGTACCTGAAACTTAACTTTTTAATTTAAAGTAAATACTTGCAATCAATTTCAATTAATGAGTGTTTAAAAGTAATCAAAGCAAGCTTTGTCGAGGCAGCTGAATAAAAATAAATGCATAAAAAAACATCATGTTATCATGTGTTATACATTTTATACATTGTTATAACCATGTTTATAATTCTTTATGACTGCATTATAATGTATTATATTATGAGCATGTTCATAGAATCTAATAAACATGACATTCATAGAAAGTGTTACAGTTTTTTTCCTTCTACAACAATCCAACACTATTTACTTAAGATCTATTCTCTTCAACTACTTTTAGATGTACTACTTCTGGAAGGGGCCACAAGCAGAATTTATTGCACAATTAAAAATGTATATGAATATATTTTAAATGAAACTGTTGTATTTGTTTGTGTTTCTCTGATTGTATTAGATTTCTTTGAATAGTTTTGGTGTTCAAATAATCTGACAATAAAATAAAATCCATTATAAAGTCTAAAAAAGTGCAGAAAAGGCCATTTATGTTTATTTTTATTATTTATTTTTATGTTTATTATTTATTTATTTTTTAAGTTTGTTTCCTGTTGATATTTATTTACTTATTTAAGGTGTTTGCAACGTCCAATGAAAAACAAGTATCTCAATTTCTACAAAAACTTACAAACTCACACTGCATCAAAATGTCCTGATGAATGGACTAATAGAAATTCTCAAAAATGACCTGAAATAAATTGTTTTTACACTAACTTCCACTGAAAGTAATGAAGGTATCTCTAAAACAGCAACTTTACAAATACTTGTTTTCCATTGGACAGCAAAGACATGCATATTGTAGTTGTTTTTATAGCCACAAAATCTACATTAACAGCATGCAGTCAACAAAACAAGCTTACATTAGTAGTTTTTTCTCATAATGAATCATGTGTTTACATAAATTAGCTATAGAATGAACAGAACTGAGAGCACAGCCAACACAGAGTTACTGCAGCTCAGAAAATGATGCTGCTTGTTCTTACAGCCTATAACAACACAGAGACCAAGCAGCTAATTATAATATATGATCTAGAAGTTTACCTAAGGTAGCCATGCTTGTAATATGTCACACATCTGGGTTAAAATGTACTTAGAGCGTACAACAACAACACATTATAATACATCATAACTTCATATAAAAATAAAGCTATTATAATAATTAACAAAGATATAATTCATGAGTGGTTAGAAGTAATTAAAGCAAGCTTTGTCAGAGCAGCTTTGTTAAGGTTCTTGATATTGATAATAAGCTTAGCTATAATGTGTTATACATTTTTATACATGTTTCTAACCATGTTTATAATGCTTAATGAATGCATTATAACGTGTTATGAATATGTTTATAGAGTCTAATAAGCACAACATTCATAGAAAGCAATCATACAGCAATTTAGTACTTAAAATGAAAGTTTATTTACTTAAGATCTATTTTCTTGAGCAAATTTTTGGATGTACTACTTCTAAAAGGGGCCACTGGCATAATAATTTTATTGCACAATAAAAATGTATATATGTATAAATGTAATATGCTTAATTTAAACTGTTGTATTTGTTTGTGTTTAAGTGTCTTTAGATAGTTTTGCTTTTAAAAAATAATCTGCCAATAAAGAAATACATAGAATGTCTAAAAATAGCAGAAGACAACATTGAAGTTAATGCTATTTAAGTGTGTTTCCTGTAGATATTTGTTCACTTAATTACATGTAGAATATAAATAAAACAAGTACTTTGAAGACAGGTGAATATGTTCGGTATAGGAGGGCAAACCAATCAATTGTCTGGGGCCCCAAGTAGGCTGGCTGGGGGCCCGAATTGGCCTGGGGCCACAAATAACAACTGATTATGAATTAAATGCAATGACAAACTGTGTAAAAACCCCTTTTTTAAATTCTGTAAAGGTCAATGCAGGAAAGTACAACCATACAACCATACTGTCATTCAAGTCCAGGTTAGTGCCGGATTAGTGGAGCGGAGTTATTCATCAGAGAAAAGAGAAAGAACGAGGAGGAGGAAAAAAGCGAGACAGCAGTAAGTGAGGATTTATGTTGGATAAATTATGCCTTAATTTCTTGTACAATTAGTGTGATTTCAATAAGGCCCTATACAGGCGGGATTAGTTTCTCAGGGGGACATCTGTGAAAAATATTTCACACTTCTACTCAGTGATAAAACTCCTGCATCAAGACTACAATTGAATAAACAGGAGCACCAGTGAGTTTTTAGACTTTTTTCTCGGTCACATGACATCAGTAGGTGTTCAGTAGCTCCTCCATTTCCACTCGCTGTTTTTTTTTTTACGTGGATCTCCGTGGAAACGCCCAAGCGCCCAAAGTGTAACTAAGGTGCGCGGCAGTGGACAAATAGCTATTTTATTAAACGCGAGGAGACGAAACTCAGAGATGTGCGTCCGGATGCGACTAGAATTACCTAAAAAAGGACCACGGAGTTCAGAGAAAGACAGTAGATAATTCAGCCTGTAATTTATTGTTCAGAGGACGTCTGAGAAAAACACGTACATGGTGGTTCTGGACAGAAATAAAATCACAGAGGATAAAAACCCCCCATAAAAGAGAAAATTACTCCAGAACCCCCTGAGAAACGAATCCCGTCCAGATAGGGCTTAAAGGGGATGTTTAAGTTTTGTATAAGACTTAACAAACTATTCTCAATGTGTGAGTTAAATTATGAGTTTAGATCTTACCTGCTGTTCTTCTTGCTGGACTGTTTTCTGAGGCTGTGAGAGAAGTAATTAGTGTAAGAGAGAGAAAACGATTTAAAAATCTGTATTTATTTCTCTAAAAAAGTGTATTTTAATGTTTAAAAAGGTGTGTTTGTGTGTTACTGACCCATTTTCTTGGTCGTCCTCGAGGTCTCTTCTCCTTCTCTGGATCTACCTTTAGATACACAGAGAAAAATGAAAGTTAAATAATGAAAAATAAATATTTGAAACACTGAAACTCTTTACTACAGCGACTCTAACTGGGCTTTAGGTCTTTCCCTCACTTTGGCTGGAGCTCGATAGGCTTTATTCTTACTCCCTCTGGGTCTTCCTCTTGTCCGTCTGGGAGCATCAGGGTCCATAGGCTCCTGAAACAAACAATACAAATAATATATTTATTTTTAAATATAGATTTATTTCTTATTTTCTCCTATTTTTCTCTCCAATTTAGTTAGGCTGATTTTCCCACCTATTCACCTGCTACTCAGCTGTATATCCCTCATGACTAGTGAAGCCCCAACACACCAGGAGGGTGAAGACTAGCACATGCCTCCTCCGATACATGTGAAGTCAGATTCCGCCTCTTTTTGAACTGCTGCTGATGCAGCATTGCTGATTAGCATCACAGCGCTAACGCTCGGAGAAAAGCGCAGCGACTTGGTTTTGATACGTCAGCTCACAGACGCAGCCTTGTGCTGATCAACATCACCCTAGGAGTGATGAGGGAAAAGAGCGCCATCTATTGTACCCACCCAGAGAGAGCAAGGCAAGCTGCATTACCTGGATTCGAACCAGCGATCACATGATCATAGTGGCAATGCTTTAGACCACTGGACCACTCAACATCCTTATCTTTTCAGTTGTAAGAGAGAAACAGTGTATAGTTTAAGATCACAGAGCTTTATCGCAATACTTATAATAATATATTTTTACTTAATAACTGACACTTTTCTAGCAAAACCCAGAAAAATCTTCAAAACAACTTTATTATAGGAAATATATACTGTAGGTAGAAGTATAGATACAGTTTAATAAAATACTTCTGTAGAAGTTGTTAAAGTATCAACTCAAGCTTTTTACTCTTTAAGTAAAAGTGTTTAAAAAAGTGTTTCAAAAAACTACTTAAAATATAAAAGTAAAAGTAATGTAAGGGGAAAAAATAAAGCCATTAAGAACAAAAGCTTAGGCCATGCCCACAGAGTCCTATAGTGCACTACCCCCTCCCCCCTCTCTCCCAAAAACACATTTTTCTAAAAGCCATAATAACTATAATGTTAAAATATTAAAATGTTAATGTTGATTATATAATTTGGGATTTTGCACTAGGCTCCTCCCTAGTGTTTCAGCTGCATATATGCCCCATTGTAAATTAAAGTATTTTATATACAGTAGAATGTAAATATATTAAAGTTAAAGCTTAGTTGGACTGGAGTTTGTAAAACTGGAGTTCTCTCGAGTCTCTGCACGGATCATCTTCATACTAGACTACATACGTCTGCTATGTTCTTGCTGGAGTGTGTGTGTGGGGGGGGTGGGGGGGTGTGTGCAGGTGTGATGGATCACAGTATAAATCAGTGGTGTCAAAACTTTTTTTTGTTGGGGGCCAGAAGGAGAAATATATTTGAAGTCACGGGCCACAGACTCTATAATAAAACAAATAATGAAATATACCACTTTAAATAATACATTTTCCTGATTATTTCATTTACACACCATTTTACTTGACTAACTATCTTTATCTTTTACAGTGTTGTGTAAACTAAGATTTTTCAAATTGATGTTTCATTTCATGTCTGTTAATATTAAACTCCTTAATTACGGCAACTTTTAGACTCTTTGGCCCGTTTTTCTGCGCTAGAAATGCGCACTCTCTCCGCTTTTAGACTCTTTGGCCCGTTTTTCTGTGCTAGAAATGCGCACTCTCTCCGCTTTTAGACTCTTTGGCCCGTTTTTCTGCGCTAGAAATGCGCACTCTCTCCGCTTTTAGACTCTTTGGCCCGTTTTTCTGCGCTAGAAATGCGCACTCTCTCCGCTTTTAGACTCTTTGGCCCGTTTTTCTGCGCTAGAAATGCGCACTCTCTCCGCTTTTAGACTCTTTGGCCCGTTTTTCTGCGCTAGAAATGCACACCTTCTCCGACTCTTTGGCCCGTTTCTGACACCTAGCATTCAAACTTTGAATCTCACATTATAAAACCTGCTTACCAGCGGGCCAACTTTCATTCTATTTCTAAAATACCTAATGTATACCTACACTCTAAAAAACAGAGGTACGATATAAGTACTTTTTTGTACTCAAAGGTACATTCTTCATAATTGTACCCTCAAAGGTACAATACTGGTCTTTACAGGGTCAGATTTGTTCCCTCTGAAGTACAAAGTAATTTCTAACAGAAATAAGTACAAATTTGTACCATTTAACCAACCAAAGGGTACATTCAGTATTCTGTATCACTGTACTAATAAACTATATATATTTTAATTGCACATTTTTTATTTGAAAGCCAGACAATTTTCGATCATCTAGTTTTTAAGCCATATTTAGTTGATGATAATGTTTATAATTTTTATAATCTTTACAGGCACAAAAACCATGGGTACAAAAAAGGACTTTCACTGAAAGGTACTTTTTTGTACCTTAATACAAGGTCCAGCCCCAGCGACAAGCTTTGTACCCTTTTAAGTACAAATCTGTACTTACTTTTCTTAGAGTGTATATACCCTATTGGTTTATACTAGGGGTGTCCAAACTACGGCCCCAAAAAAGGAAACGGGCCGCAAATGGCCCGCGGGCCGTAGTTTGGACACCCCTGGTATAAACCAATAAGGAGTCGGAATTGTATATGTTTATACTTTTCTACATCCAATCACAATCAGATTCACTCTATCTGGATCTAGAGATTTATCTGGATAGGGGTTTTATTGAAGGATGAGAAGCCGGAATGAAAACCAGCAGAAATTAACTAGGAGTAATGTTTTTAAAGATGATAGATAGATATAAAAAAAGCAAAAATAATTAATTCAGTAAAGTAGAGATAACCTACATTTCTACTTAAGTAAGGTAACAAAGTATTTGTGCTAGAAAGGCAGGTGTTCCCAAACTTTTGACTGCCAGTGTGTATAGTATAGGGGTTGCTGTGAAACCTGTGGTGGGTTGCGGGGTCTTCCTCTTCCTCGTTTCGGTGGTGCTGGACCTTCAGCAGGTGCAGCGGCCACTTCCTTTCTTCCTGCTCCACTCATCTCCTCTTCTTTCCTTCCCTCACCTGCCTTCACCTCACCTCACACAGGCATCGACTCCACACACACTGTCCTGCTGGATATAATCAAGAGGAAGATGGATGATCAGAAGCCATCAAACTAAGCTGAACTGCTTGAATTTTTGCACCAGGAGTAAAGCAGCATAAAGTTATCCAAAAGCAGTGTGTAAGACTGGTGGAGGAGAACCTGATGCCAAGATGCATGAAAACTGTGATTAAAATCAGGGTTATTCCACCAAATATTGATTTCTGAACTCTTAAAACTTTATGAATATGAACTTGTTCTCTTTGTTTTGTTTGAGGTCTGAAAGCTCTGCATTTTTTTTTGTTATTTTTAACAGAGAGCATTAGAAGAGCTCCAACACTAAACATGTTTAAATCCAGACTGAAAACCTACATGTTTGATCAGGCTTTCAGCTCAGCTTAAAACACTGCAGCTCCACACACTTTTATTCTGTAACGGCACTTTTATATCATGTTTTATTCATGCTTTATTCTTATTAATTCCTTGTTGTTCTTTTACATGTTTTTAATTTAATTCTCTTTGTTTTAATCATGTTTTAAATCAATTTCAAGAATTTCCCCCCGGGGATCAATAAAGTATCTATCTATCTATCTATCTATCTATCTATCTATCTATCTATCTATCTATCTATCTATCTATCTATCTATCCATCCATCCATCCATCCATCCATCCATCCATCCATCCATCCATCCATCCATCCATCCATCCATCCATCCATCCATCCATCCATCCATCCATCCATCCATCCATCTATCTATCTATCTTGGGCTGGATATTTTTACCAGACCTGGCAACCCTGCTCTCAGTAAAGGTCTCTGGTGGAGCTGTAGCTCACGGTAGACTTGCTCTCTGCTTTTCTTTATCGATTTAGAGAAAGCAGGAGCACTAAGGCCCAATCCCATTTCACCCCTAGCTAGCTAGCTAACTTTCCTATCTATCTAATCAATCATGCTTTATTCTTATTTTAGTTTTTATTTCCATTTTTACTGTTAATCTTTTACATGTTTTTTTTTTTTTTATTTGCTTTCTCTGTGTATTTTCTAATTTGTAAAGCACTTTGAATGACCGTTGTGTATGAAAGGTGCTATATAAATAAACTTGCCTTGCCTTGCCTTATTTCAGCCATTTCTCATTTTCTGTAAATAAATGCTCTAAATGACAATATTTATAATTGTAATTTGGGAGAAATGTTGTCTGTAGTTTATAGAATAAAACAACAAAGTTCATTTTACTCAAACATAAACCTATAAATAGCAAAATCAGAGAAACTGATTTAAAAACTGGAGTGATCTCTTAATTTATTCGAGAGCTGTACTCTTAAAATAAATATGCTTCAAATTAGGGCTCCTCACAAAGGTCTCTAACTATTATTAACACACTCCATGTATTTAAAATCGGAATAAACTAAATTATATTGGGCTGATATAATCTATAATTTGACATTACATGTCAATCCTGCAATGCTGAAATGATATAGTGTGCACATGATTCAAATGATTCGAATTATTATTTGAGTTATGCCTTAGAAGAATCACTTTTGGATCATGATTCAGTACCTTTCTATTCCAATCTACTGTTCTATAATAGGAGTCATTTCTAATTTAAGAAAAAAGGGGAAAAGAAGAGAACAAAGATATGCATAGGGACGTCTTCAGGAGTGATTTTGAGAAGATTTAGAGAGGGTAGAGCTATAAATAGGGCAGCGTTAGCACTTGATGAAAGAGCTTGATGTTTAAAACAAGGAGATATTTTGCTTTTTGATATCTCAGGATATAATCTGCTTAAACTGTCTGGAGATACATGTTAAGCAAAAAACTGACTGACTGACTGATACAATACACATGAATATACTGATAAAATACCAAGTACATGCATGTTTAGGTCAAACATTAAGTCAAAGAGGTAGATTCCTGGACAGGGACTAAGCCTAATCCTAGACTATATTTTATATTCAATGGGAAATCTCCATTCAAAATGCAGTGTAGTCCCAGACTAGGCTTAATCTCTGTCTGGGAAAATGGTCAAAAAGTACAAAATACAAAAAAAGAATTGCTTAAATAAAGTTAACTTTAAAAGTATCCTTTATACCAGTAATTCTCATATCTTTCATATTTTTCGCCAATTGTTTTTTCACCTGTTGTGTGGAGTTTGATAGTTGTTTGACTCAATTAAAATGAAATATTAGGAAAATTTCAGCTGGAACATTATATATAAGACTTCAGTTCTTAATATTTTAATGCAATCTGATTTTCTTTTCTTAGCACCTCCCATGTACCACCTTGGGATTCCTCAAGTACCACCAGTGGTACAAGTGCCACAGTATGGGGAACCACTGATTTATACCATTTAACTTTAGCAGTAAACGGTAAACATGAAAATTTCAATAACAATCCAGGGCCCAATTTTTCAAAAGCATCTTAAAGAGTAAAGAACTTGTTAAATGAAAAGAAATGTAGATAAATTAAGAGAGAGAGAGAGAGAGAGAGAGAGAGAGAGAGAGAGCTCAGTGTGATGCTCGCTCGACCATCTAGATTAAGAATCACCTTTTTGATAAGAAGAATTTATGAAATGAACCCCAGGTTTAAGTCAGGTTCCTAAAACAGATAAACCAGATACTAATTTACTTATTTAAAGCTTTAATCAAACAAAAATACATTAAAACATCCATATCAACTGTACTTATAAGCTTCATAACACTGCACCTGCACCTGTACCCATACCTGAATGACAGTCATTTAAAAACAGTTCTTTAAGTATTGAAGTAACAGTGTAAATCTTACAATTTAACATTGAAAGTAAATAGTGTAAAGAACATGTTACATGAAGAGAAATTAAAGAAAAATGGAGAGGAATAAAGAGAAAGAGAGAGCTCAGTGTGATGCTCGCTCGACCATCTAGATTAAGAATCACCTTTTTGATAAGAAGAATTTATGAAATGCACCCCAGGTTTAAGTCAGGTTCCTAAAACAGATAAACCAGCTACTAATTTACTTTTTTAAAGCTTTAATCAAACAAAAATACATTGAAACACCCAAATTAACTGTACCTGCCCCTGTGCCTATAGCTGAATGACTGTATATATGTACACAGTATGAATGACTTAATATACCTACCCGTTATTTTTTTAAACTATACTTTTAGTATTGAAGTAACAGTGTAAGTTTTACAATTAAACGCTAAAAGTAATTAGCAAATTAACGGTGTATCCATACACTTTACTCCAGCTACTGTAACTGTAACTGTAACTACTGTACTGTACTGTAAAGTCTTTCCACTGTAACAGAAACATTACCAGCCCACAGCCTGCTCTGCTGTGAGTATATAATGAGAGTATATTAGAGTATATAAGAGTATATGAGAGTATATAAGATATCTTCATTTACCACTAGACGTTTCTCCACTGAATGAAGACTATCGCTGATCCTTATTCTCCATGAGGTCTGTATAATTGCTTGTGACATATCTGTGAGCTGCTCTGAGTCTTTTCACTTGCTGTGGGGGCGTGTCTGTACATCCCAGCTCTCCAAACCCCGCCCCAGACCTCTAAGACCCGCCCACTCGAACATACACGACTCCTGAACTGTGTAACACTCACCTGACTTCTAAACTCACCTGTTCACCTGTTGGCCCTTTTTATAAACTCCTTAAATTCAGTGTTTTTTCATCATTTTAAAATGTAGAAATTGTAAAGAAATTGTAAAAATAAAGATTAATACTAAAGTCATCATAACGATGAAGAAAAACATATGGAACTATTTAGTAAACAAAAAAAGTGTAAAACAAACCAGAATATGTTTTATTAGATTATTTTAGATTATTCAAAGATGATTCAGGCTTTCAGTTAACAGCTGTGCTGAACTCATCAAGAGTTAACTACATGATTTTTTTTGTCTCTTAATGTGTTTGAGATCATCAGTTGTAAAGTAGTGAAGAGGTAGAGTTACAGGTATACAGTGAATAGTGAATATTTGAGTAATGTTCTTTTTTTTTAATACTTTATTTCAAATTTTTCCCATTTTCTCCTCAGTTTTACTCAGCCAATTTCTCAACCCACTCCTATTTGAGTAATGTTCTAATCCATATTATAAAAAACAAGAACTACTCAACTAAATAAAAGGAAAAAAAGTACTTTTTTACAGTGCATGGAGAGAAATGAAGAGAAATGGGGAGAGAGAAAGAAAGAGAGAGCTCAGTGTGATGCTCGCTCGACCATCTAAATTAAAAATTGTCTTTGTGCTAAGAAGCATTTGGGAAACGCACACCAGGTTTAAGTCAAGTTCCTAAACAGCTAAACCAGCTACTAATTTACTTATTTAAAGCTTTAATCAATTACATTTTTCCCCACTTTCTCCCCAATTTTACTCAGCCAATTTCCCAACCCATTCCTATTTAAGTAATGTTCTAATCCATATTATGAGAAGCAAGAACTACTCAACTAAATAAAGAAAATTTACTACATTAACAAAATATAAAGAACTTATCTTCCAGTGCAGTCACTGCAAAGGCCATCAAAAATGTTATGATAAAACTGGCACTCATCAGGACCGCCCCAGAATCTTCTTATAATCCTATTCTGCTTTAGTTGCGTCTTGCAAGAGTGTTAGGAAGCTGCATACAGGAGACAAACAACAGTCCAGAACAACTTTATTTAAATTATCATCAAATTATGGTGAAGAAATTCAGTTTCAGTCAACTTTGTGAAACGTGTTTGTGCTCAGAGTTGATGCAGAGTTGATGGTGGCTACTTACAGCTGCTTTAACTGAACAAAATAACTAAATTATTAATTCTTATAAAGGATTAAGTACAAAGGCTTGCAGATGCTGAAACAGTGTAAAAGTGCTGATCATGGTTTGAGGTTTTAAATATAACAGGGTAGATTTCTAAGCAACATGGGGTATTTGTATTTTTCCATGATGTTTTTTGGTAAAGCAATGACTAAGCAGGTACTTTACTGCAGTTCTTACTGTTTCATGCTTTGACAAATCAAGATTTGTCAATGAGTCACCCCAACCCCATACACACACACACACCATTTATAAGCTTCATGATTAAAGTGAGAGTCAACAGAGAAGGATCTATAATGTATTGCCGAAAAATATTCACTCAAACTTCTAAATCTCTGTAAAGTTTGGTTGAGGGGGGATTATGGTGTGGGGAAGTTTATCAGGAATTGGGCTTGGTCCATTCGTCTCTAAATGTTTCAGCATACCAAGAGATATTGGACAATTTCATGCTTCTAGCTTTGCGGGAACAGATTGGGAATGATCTTTCCTGTGGAAAAGCAAGATCCATAAAGACCTCAACTCTATAGAACACCTTTGGGATGAATTAGAGTGGATAAAGAAGGCTATAAGCCATGTCTTCTTCTCCAACATCACTGTCTGACCTCATGTTACGTGAAAAGAAAAGGAAAAAAGGTCATACACAGGTGATCCAAAACAGAGACAAAAGGGCAAAGCAAAAGAGTAGTCAAAATAACAAAACATGAATGGTAACAAAGTAACAAAAACAAGAAAGAAAGCAGTGTAGAAGATCTAGGGATAAAAGTTTAATACTCGGCAAATGGGAACAACAACAGAGTTTTTTTTTATACAAATGTTTTGGAGAGACATGTCTGTCATCTGCTGGTGTTGATCCACTGTGTTTTATTGTCAAGTCTAAAGTCAGTGCAGTTTTGTTTTCCCGCAAAATCTTACAGCACTTCATGCTTCTCTCTGCTACTGACAACTTTTACGGAGATGCAGATTTCATTTTCCAGCAGGACTTGGCACTCTGCCCACACTGCTAAAAATATCAATTGGTCTTATTTCATATTAAAATTTTCTGAGAATCACTGATTTTTGGGTTTTCATTGTCTGTAAGCTTCATAATCATCCACAATAAAAGAAATAAACGCTTAAAATAGATCACTCTGTGTGTAATACATCTACAGTATATAATATAAGAGTTTATATATGAGTTTCACATTTTGAACTGAATTACTGAAATAAAGTAACTTTTCAATTATATAAACTTTTTTTGAGCACTAGTACACGAGATGAGTGAACTCTTTTGATAATATATTGCATATTATATTGTATACCTAAATATCTGAAACAAAAGCATGATCCATTCTAGAAATGATGTGTCACGGCTGTGCCCGTACCGTACCGTACCGTAGCGTGTATAAGATTCCAGCTGAGATTTGTTTAAGCCGAATTCCAGTGGGCTCAACTGCTGGGCCTTCCAGAAACCCTCCTATAGAGCCATCAGGAATGTGCCGAGCTCACACTTCTGCCTGCTGCACAAAGAATCAGGGAGACGGAGGATGACAGGTCTGATAAAGAGCTGGAGGGGATGAATCTGGAGATGAATGCTGAGAGGGTGTGCAATCTGGTTCTTCTGCATCACATTTACAAGCCTAAAAACATGGTATTGTTCCTTAAAACCAGAATTTGTTCCAGGGCTGGTAATAGCCATTTGGGTGCTCTAATAACAAATGCTTTGTGGTGCCCACCAGACAATAATTCAGTATATATCAAATTAGAGGTTATGCAAAACTTAATGGGAATTTTCTCTAAGTTTGACCCCCCATTACTTCAAAATGCTACAGTTACAGTACAGGCCAAAAGTTTGGACAAACCTTCGCTTTTCAATGAGTTTTCTTTATTTTCATGACTATTTTATTGTAGATGTTTTATATTCTAGTTTCTTCAAACTATCAACCCTTTGCTCTGATTACTGCTTTGCACACTCTTGGCATCATTCTCTCAATGAGCTTCTTTAAGAGGTGGCCACCTGAAATGAAAAGTTTTCCAACAGTCTTGAAGGAAGGAAGGAGTTCCCAGAGGTGTTTATTAGCACTTGTTGCTCCTTTGCCTTCTTCACTCTGTGCTCCAGCTCACCCCAAACCATCTGGATTGGGTTCAGGTCCGGTGACTGTGGAGGTTCAGCTCATTTTTTGTTAAGTACATAAAACTCCACATGTGTTCATTCACAGTTTTGATGCCTTTAGAGAGAATCTACAATGTAAATAGTCATGAAAAAAAGAAAACGAATTGAATGAGAAGGTGTGTCCAAATTTTGGCCTGTACTGTATATCACTTAAAACTTATATCATTAATAGTATATAAAAGCTTCTTTGAAGATTCAATGGTGTCATTAGATAACTATTAGATTTGCTGGTGTTGTGCAGAACTCCGCCAGGAAAGCACCCCCTCTCGGGAGCACACGCACATCTTCTTGGCTTTAATTTTACTTAGGAAACAGAAATACCCAAGATACTGTTCTAGCTATGCTGACTCGTGAGAAATAATGAAAAATAATCATGTCACCTGCTTTTCTTGGCGGGGGTGCTGAATTCGGCCCCATAGTAGTGCCTAAATCTGCAGCCCCACCATGAAAAGCACCCCCTTATATATAACTTGAAACATATACAGTGAATACATAAGAATTCGATTTTTTTTAGGAATTTTGTGGTGTGACATGATATCCTTTTGATATTCAAGTTTTATTAGATTGAAAACTCTATATATACAACCAAATCGAAAAAATTTACAATTTTCCATATTTTCCAATTGTCCATACATTTGCCATACCATTAATTCAAACTCTTACAACATTATTGCATGAAATTGCATTGACATATAATGAATACTACTACAAGTGTTTGTCAATATTTTAGTTGTGTTATTAGATTATCCTTTTTTTTCCTTAATTTATAGGAGGTTAAATTCTGGTCTATACACAACCATTACAGTTACATTTACAACCATTTACATATCTCTTCTGCCTTGAGTTTCTTTTGGGTTTTGACCCTTTTGTTGGTGACTCTTTTTGTCTTTTTGACTAATCTTTAGCTTAACCATTTGTTTAGCTTAGCCCTTTTTTCGCTTCCGGAACTCTTTTTGTATTTTGACCATCCTTTTGTGTTTCCCTATTACTCTGTTTTAGTGTTCCTGTGTATGACATCTTTGCTTACACACTCTGGTATGTTGTTTATTTACGCTGCCTAATCCCTCATTTAATAATTTATCTATATTAGATCTGCGCTTGTCTGTCCCGTGTTTGGCTCCCGTGACAGATATTTACTTATGTTTTTTGATGTAAATTCTTAATCAAACCTGGTTAAATGATGTTTGTTGTGCTGTAAAACTCGTCTCTGCACAAGAAGCGAGCGCAGCTTCTCCCCCAGCTCTGCTGTGCACGCATACTAATGTTAATGATACTACTGTTGAAATGGGACAGCACAAAGAGGAATCTATAATGAGGAATGAAGTTGTAGTGAATATAATGTGACTCAGAAAGATGAGTAGTACCAGTATTGCAGTTACAATTAATCTGAAGGGGAATTTTAATGTTCTGACTGTAAATTCAAGCTTTTGACTCAGATTTCGTGAGAGTGTTGGTGAAAGGAACAGCAAGGTTCATAATGACTACAACAGAAATATAGCTATTATTTTGACCACACAAAAACATTCCCAGCGCTGCAGTGACACTGATTAGCATGGTGGTGGTGTGTGTATGATGTGTTAGTGTGTGTTGTGCTGGTTAGTATGAATAGATCAGATGCTGCAGCAGTGCTGCTGGAGGGTTTAAACACTGTGTCTGATCCACTAGTACAGGCACATGGAGTTCGAAGGATGCAATGCAATGAAAAGTTGAGCCCTAGAAAACTTTATGTAAATGAATCAGTCAATGCGATGCGTCTATCCAATCAGAGAGCAGGTGTTTGGCTAAAATAGGTGTCCTCAGCAGAGTGTATAAAAACATTTTAGCTACGCATTCAAGCGTTCCTGAAAAGCATGTCCTTTATGATCAATCCAGACCTCCTAAGACTCCCGAAATCTAAAACCCGTACGTAAGCAACACAGACCTTTTCCCCAATCGCGTGTATGAAAGAGAAGGAGATTGAGAGAAAGGAGCTCCCCTCGTGTGCATATTCATGAAGCGCATGCAAAACAGAGAGGGTTCTGATTGGTCTGTGAGTCAGCAAGTCATTGGGATGCGTTCAAGAGCATCATGGATCCCATCAAAACTCATTTCACCTCGGACTACTCTAAAGTATATCCATGTCTGGAAAAAGTAAAAAACAATAAAAGTCTTGCCCGCTCTACAGTTTGTAATAGTGATTTTAGCACTGCCCATGTGGGAGTAAATTATTGCAAAAGGCATTTTGAGGTGACTTAAAGTGATTTTAAATAATAATTTTTACAACTTGTCTGTCAATCCCTGCTGATTAATAGGGACTCTGAACAGCGTAATACATTGTGGAGAAAGGCTGCAGAGATTGTTGTGGTCTTTGATGGGTTTTAAAAATATTAATATATAATTTAATTGGAAAAGTTTGCTTTTGTTCCATATGATTTTCCGTATTAAACTACAATGCAGAACATTTGAGCAATAATAAACTCAAGGTTTGTGCTATAACATGTAAAATTGCTGAGTATCATAGATCAGCACAGCAGTAATTACACATTATAGCACGAACCTCGAGTGTATTATACCTCAGTTCCATTATTACTGTTTATTGAAAGATTTTGAGTTAAAGAGGAGGAGAAAATACGGTCTGTTTGGTTTTAAAAACTCCACCAGTTAAAATAGTTCCATTGCTGCTCTGTTTGTAGCTGCGCTGTTTGGTTTGTAAGCGCTGCGTCGTTGCTAGTAACCTGTATGTCGCGGAGTAATACGTACATGGAGAGCTTTGGTTACAGTGCATTACCGGCTGATAACGGCACTCATAGAACGTCTCTCAGCCAATCACAATGCAGGGTCGGAACTAACGGTGGTATAATTAAATATAATGACTGGATTTTAAAAAACAAACTGGAATCTTTTAGTTAAGAATGGAAAAGTGTATTCAGTTAATCAGCAGCAGAGTACATTTACAAAAGCAATTTACTAATACAGTTTAAGATATTTAATCTTTAATAAGCTACATTTGCTCTGATACCATATTAATACTTTTCCAATACAAAAATAATGCTGTATATGAGCTGCGTATAGAAAGGTCCTGTACTCTTTGAGAAAGTTGGTAAAGAATAAAACCATAGTAAAGGATAAAAAGGTTTAGCTTTAGAAAGTCAAAATATAGTTATATTACACATATAATTAAAACATTTTCCTTATAAACTATATATCTGTTCTATCACAAACTGCCAGGCATCAACTGAAGTCCCATTTCTAAAGAAATATAATCAGTCAATCTACTCTCTATGAAACTGAGTATGCTTACTTTCACTGATAATAATTTACAGTCACGTTTTCTACAGTGACTCAGTTAGAAGACTTGGTACTTTTGTGGCACCGCTGATGCTCCCTGCACCATGCTTTTATCTGATGGTGAATCGCAGGCTGTGGTGCACGAGAAACGATTATTTATCTTTGGCTACGCCATCTCCATGACCTTCTTGATCCAGTCCACGTAGAGGGACACTCGGATGAAGATGTTGGGCTGGCCGGGGTGTCCACAGCGCCGCATGGGGATGATGACTCCCTCTAGGACCCAGCAGTCGCTGTTCTGACAGGCCAGGGGGCCGCCGTAGTCTTTCTGATTTGAGGGAGGGGTGTAGGTGAAGAGACAGAGACACACTTTGAGATGAAGAACACATCACTTACTCATTTCACACCTTCATCTTCACTCGCATGCTTTAAAAATGCAGAACTGCAAAAACACACACACACACACACACACACACAGGCTCACTAAAGTGAAAACACCCTTCACATTTCTGTAAAAATATTATTTGTACTATATGTTTTAATAACAGTCTCAGGAATCAGTGTACAGCCATTGGTACCACTTTAAAATAAGACTACGCCTCCCACTTTAACTCCCTTTACTCACTTTAATATGCAAATGTGACATTTAAAGAACTGTATGCACTCCTTCACTTTACCATGCCTTATGCTTTTTTTTACCTCTATATTTGCACTACTGTTTATACAAGGTATGTTTATCCTGGTACTGTCATTCCCTCTTTAATCCCCCTTATCACTATTGCACTACTGTCTTATGTTTCTTGTCTCACATATGTCTATATATGTGACCCTATATGTTGTGTTGTAGATTTAGTGCCTCTCATTCTTTTTATATTCATACTGTATTTTTAGCTTGCTGTATTTGTTGTGACTTTTAGGAAGGAATCCTCTGTTTGTCCTGTATACATGCAGTATTGATAATAAAACTACTTGACTTGACTTAATTAAGGGTTTATAAATGGTTAATAACTGTGTTTATTAATTAAAAACTGATTAGGTTGTAAATGCCTTAAAAACATTAATAAGCAGTTACAACACATCAATTGAAAAGGCAGCTTACTCAATTAATTTACCATATTTTTCGCGCTATAAGGCGCACTTATAATCCTTTAATTTTCCCAAAAATCAACAGTGCCCCTTATAATCCGGTGCTCCTTATGTATGAATTCTATCAGTCAGATATTAAGGAGCAGTAAAGCCACTCCACTGAAGTACAGAGTTATACAGGAGTTTTAGTTTAGTTCTTCAGCACCGAAACTGGAGCAGTATTAGCATTAGCTGATAACAACGCTAGGCTCTTTCGCCGTTCAAAGGTGAGTATTATCGGCCTGTAGCCTGCTGCTAACTCCCGCTAGCACTGCTGGAGCAGCATTAGCATTATCTACTAACCGCACTAAGCGCTAGCTCTTTTGCCATTCAGAGGTGATTATTTTTAGCATGTAGCCTGCTGCTAACCCCAGCTAGCATTGATGGAGCAGCATTAGCTAACTGCGCTAGTAAAGGCCTATAGACTTTAGTAATAAAGCATATAGGCTATAGTAATAAAGCATATAGACTTTAGTAATAAAGCATATAGATTTTAGTAATAAAGCATATAGGCTATAGTAATAAAGCATATAGATTTTAGTAATAAAGCATATAGATTTTAGTAATAAAGCATATAGATTTTAGTAATAAAGCATATAGGCTATAGTAATAAAGCATATAGATTTTAGTAATAAAGCATATAGGCTATAGTAATAAAGCATATAGATTTTAGTAATAAAGCATATAGACTTTAGTAATAAAGCATATAGATTTTAGTAATAAAGCATATAGATTTTAGTAATAAAGCATATAGATTTTAGTAATAAAGCATATAGGCTATAAGAAAAAAGCATATAGGCTATAGTAATAAAGCATATAGACTTTAGTAAAAAAGCTAATAGATTTTAGTAATAAAGCATATAGATTTTAGTAATAAAGCCTATAGACTTTAGATATAAAACATATAGACTATAAATATTGCAGAGTTTTTAGTCTTATTACTGAGTTTTATGGAGTTTTTAGTCTGAATTTTAGTTAGGAGAATAGGTAAAAATGCTCTACAATTTGTGTCTGTGTTAAAATTATTTGATAGATTTCTAAAAGAGAGGTGTATGAAGTTTACCTCACACGCTCCGACTCCACCGGAGAACGGAGTCGTGCACATCTCATTATCCCTCACACGACCTTTAAAGTACTTGTTACACTCGCTGTTACTCTGCACTTGCATCTGAGCCACATTCAGCACAGACTCATCCCCCGTTCCTGACAGAGAGAAAGAGAGAGAGAGAGAGAGAGGGATATAAAGAAGATAAAAATAGAATAGGAATTAGTTTTGGAAATAGTCAGGCATGATTTTGGGCTACTTTAATCATTTACCATGGCCGCCAACAAGCCTTCATTGAGAACTGTTTTAAATAAAAATGTATTGTGTTGTCAACGTTACCTTGGCAACCTTAGATATTTTAGATAACCTTAGATATTTGAGATAACCTTAGATTACCTTAGATATTTTCCTAAATTTCCTTCGGGATAAATAAAGTGTCTATCTATCTATCTATCTATCTGTCTATCTATCTATCTATCTATCTATCTATCTATGTCTGCCTGTGAGTCTATCTATCTATCTATCTATCTATCTATCTATCTATCTATCTATCTATCTATCTATCTATCTATCTATCTATCTATCTATCTATCTATCTATCTATCTATCTATCTATCTATCTATCTATCTATCTATCGCTGGATATTTTTACCAGACCTGGCAACCCTGCTCTCAGTAAAGGTCTCTGGTGGAGCTGTAGCTCACGGTAGACTTGCTCTCTGCTTTTCTTTATTGATTTAGAGACAGCAGGAGCACTAAGGCCCAATCCCATTTCACCCCTAGCTAGCTAGCTAGCTAACTTTCCCGTTCCACCTTAAATAATGCAACACACGGCAGGGGCTGCAGCATTTAAGGCGGAACGAAAAAATAAAATAAAATATAAGCTAATCAAAGCTAATTTCAGCTCTCTATCACTTTCTGAAGACATAAAATGACCTAAAGTTAACTTGTTAACCTGCAGCAGTTAGGTTACTGAACTTTAGCGCTCCTGATGTCGTATTGGGAGCTTGTTAAAGGGTTTACCAATTCCTAGTGGGAGAATTTCACCCCTCCCACTTGTAAATTTGTTCCAAAGGGAAGGGTTACACTCGAAAAGAAGGGGTAGGGGTAAGTGGTCAGCGTAAGGGCCATGGGGTGAAATGGGATTGGACCTAAATGTGGGTTTTTCAATGTATGATGAGCTGATTTACAGTAAGTACGGCTGTTGTCTTGTCCCTTATCTGGTGTGTTTACACATTTATAGCCACACAAAGGGGGCAAACCGAGTGTGTGCCCCAATTGCCCTCCCTGTTAATTCACTTAGTGTCTCATAAGTAAGACAGTTTGGGCAGCAATGCATCGAATAAGCATTTATTGCATTTTAGTCACAGGGTAAAATTATAAATACTGCAGAGTGTCACACCTTTGGTTTCCCCCCAGCCAGCAATCTCACAAACGGTTCCCTCCTGTACTATGTAGCGTTCGGGGGGAAGACATATCTGTGACACGCGCTCATTAAACTCAGCAGGACTGAAAAAAAGAGAGAGAGAGAAAAAGAGAGATAGAGATGAAGAGAGAGAAAAAAGAGAAATAAGTAACAGTGAGTAACACACTCCCCTGTAACCACAGTAAATTATAATGTGAATATGCCCTTTTAATTATTGTTAATACACATTTTATAATACAAATACATTACATTAAATTACTATTACTAATAATAGTACTAATAAATGTATTATAGAATTTTATATTTACTATAATAATAATAAAAAATAAATAAATAAAATAAAATAATAATAATAACACAACTACAACAAATAGAAAATATATCTAGATATAGAAACCAGAATAGAACACCCAACCCTGGGAGGTTTATAAGGCCTTAAAAATAGCAGATGTGAAAAATGCGGGAAAGGAAAACAAAGGACATGGATCACATGGAATGGCTCAAACAAAAGGCAAACAAACTAACTTAAAAAAGACTTAAAAAAAAACATAGGAAAGACTTTCTGTTTCTTCATTTTTTAAGAGCATTTTGCTCTCTTTTAAGATATTTTTTTATTTTATTTTAATGTACTTCTTTTAATGTAATGGGTCTTGTCTGATGGTCTGCTGATTACTGCTGGGGATTCTGGGACTTGTAGTTTTTTTGACCCAGATTCACCAGCTCTTCCACTGCAGTGTTTAGGCCCTCTGCTGGTGGTTGGCGGTACATGCCGTTTCCTTGTTGACAAAAATATTGTCCTTGCATTTCTATCATTTACATTTTACACATGCATTTTTAGTTGCATGTGTTTAGTTATTGTTCACATGAAGATCACATCACCATTTTTTGAATATTTATATATATATATATATATATATATATATATATATATATATATATATATATATACAGTGAGTCCAAGAAGTATTTGATCCCTTGCTGATTTTCTTTGTTAATAAAGACACTATCCTTCTGCACTTTTAATGGTAGATATATTCTAACATGGAGAGACAGAATATCAAGACAAAAATCCAGAATATAATTTTAAAGAATATATTTTAATTAATTTGTATTTCAATGAGGAAAATAAGTATTTGATCCCTCTTGCCAAACACACTCAATACTTAGTGGCAAAGCCTTTGTTTGCAAGCACAGCGGTGAGACGTTTGTTGTAGTTAACCACAAGTTTAGCACACACACCAGGGGGAATTTTGGCCCACTCTTCTTTGCAGATCCTCTCTAAATCATGAAGGTTGGTGGGCTGTCGCTTGGCAACTCTGACCTTCAGCTCCCTCCATAGATTTTCGATCGGATTGAGGTCTGGCGACTGGCTGGGCCACTCCATGACCTTAATGTGATTTTTCTTGAGCCAATCCTTTGTTGCCTTTGCTGTATGTTTAGGGTCGTTATCATGTTGGAAGACCCAACCACGGCCCATTTTCAGATCCCTGGCAGAGGGGAGGAGGTTGTCCCTCAGGATTGTGCGATACATGGCTCCATCCATCTTCCCAGTGATGCAGTGAAGTAGCCCTGTACCCTTGGCAGAGAAACACCCCCAAAACATTATGCTTCCACCTCCATGCTTGACGGTGGGCACAGTGTTCTTGGGGTCATAGGCAGCATTTTTCTTCCTCCACACATGGCGGGTGGAGTTGAGGCCAAAAAGTTAAATTTTGGTCTCGTCTGACCACAAAACCTTCTCCCAATAACTTGGTTCATCTTTCAAATGATCATTGGCATACTTGAGGCGCGCCTCCACATGTGCTCTCTTCAGCAGGGGTACCTTTCGGGCACTGCAGGATGTGAATCCATTGTTGCGCAAAGTGTTGCCATTTGTTTCCTTGCAAACTGTGGTCCCAGCTGCCTTCAGGTCATTTGCTAACTCCTGCCGAGTGGTTGCAGGACGATTTCTGACCGTTCTCAGCATCATTGCCACCCCACGAGGCGAAATCTTCTTTGGAGCACCGGGCCGAGGTCTGTTGATTGTCATGTTATACTCTTTAAACTTTCTGATAATTGCACCAATAGTTGTTACTTTCACATCCAACACCTTACTAATCTTTTTGTAGCCCATTCCAGCTTTGTGAAGGTCAACAATTCTGACTCTGAGGTCCTGTGACAGCTCTTTGGTTTTACCCATGTTGGAGACTTGAAATCTGTGTGATCTGTCTGATTCTGTGGACAGGTGTTTTTCACACAAGTGATTAGTGAGAACAGGTGGCTTCAGGTCAGGTAACAAGTTGATTGGGAGTGTCTAACTGGTCTGTAAAAGCCAGAACTGCTAATGAATACTAAGGGATCAAATACTTATTTCACTCCATGAAATACAAATCAATTAATATATATTCCTTAGATTTATTTTCTGGATTTTTCGTTTAATATTCTGTCTCTCCATGTAAGAATACATCTACCATTAAAAGTATAGAATGATCATGTCTTTATTAGTGGGCCAACGAAGAAAATCAGCAAGGGATCAAATACTTCTTGGACTCACTGTATATATATATAAAAGAGAAATGTTTTTTTTTATGAGGTCTCCTATTATTTTTTTCAAGTATGTCTTTATTCTAGGCTGCTGACAGGTAATAATAACAATAATAATAATAATAATAATAATAATAATAATAATAATAATAATAATTACTATTTTTTACCCAGCACGCATGTTAAAGCCAGGTGCTAACAGGGTCTGACTCAAAGATGTTGGGTGGTTGAATTGAAGTTGCTAAGTGGTTGATATGGTATGCCAGACAGTTGCAATAATGTTTGTTAAGTGGGTTGTAGGCGATATTTCTATATTTCATAAGTGTTGCAACACTACATGGTTGCTACAGTGTTGTTAGGTGGATGCTATGGACATGCTAGAGGGTTGCTGTGGTAAACAAATGGTTGCTATGGTTTCGTTAAAGAGTTGTTTGGAAGAAGCTATAGGGAAAACATGGTTGTTTTAGGGTTGCTAGGCAGTTGCTATGGTGTATTTAGTGGTACTGCCATGTAGATGCTATGGTATCCCAGACAGTTGCAATGATGTCTGGTAAAAGCCTTGAAGTCAATTTCGTTAGTGTTGCAAACTGGTTGCTACAGTACCTCATCTGGTTGCTACAGTGTACTTAGGTGGATGCTTTGGAGATGATAGGGAGTTGCTGTGGTATACAAATTGTTGCTATGGTTTTGATACGGTTCAATTATCTTTTCTAAGTGTCAATTTTTTTGAATATTTATATATATATATATATATATAAGAGAAAGGTTTTTTTATGAGGTCTCCTATTATTATTTTCATGTCTGTCTTTATTCTAGGCTCCTAACAGGTACATGTCTGAATAAGAACTGAGTATAAGAACGTGAGGATGTAATCAGGACAGTTACGTTTCCAGCTGCAGCAGGACCAGGTGAGATTCTGAAGGTCCACAGACGATCTTGTTAAGAGGAATGGTCTGTTTGCCTGGTTCTCCTTCCTTTGGGTTCTGGAACAGAGTACCCATCATAGCAGCATACCCTGTGAGGTCCACATAACTACACACACACACACACACACACACACACATACACGTAGAATCATTAATAAGCCTGATGTGTCTCTCAAAACCAACCAATCAGTATCAGCACTCACGAGACAATTTTATAACAGCTTCATTCCCTTCTATGGTATGAATTATATTTCTGGGGGAGATACAGCTTTGGAAAAAATGAAGAGAGCACTTCAGTTTCTGAATCAGTTTCTCTGATTTTGCTATTTATAGGTTTATGTTTGAGTAAAATGAACATTGTTGTTTTATTCTATAAACTACAGACAACATTTCTCCCAAATTCCAAATAAAAATATTCTCATTTAGAGCATTTATTTACAGAAACAAAAAAAGATGCAGAGCTTTCAGACCTCAAATAATGCAAAGAAAACAAGTTCATATTCATAAAGTTTTAAGAGTTTAGAAATCAATATTTGGTGGAATAACCCTGATTTTTCTCAACCAGTCTTACACACTGCTTTTGGGTGACGTTATGCCACTCCTGGCTTTGTCTGATGGTTGTGAGTGACCATCCTTTTTCTTAAAATTCCAAAATTCTTAAAATTTCATAAATTGCTTGACTGAGCACAAAGTAATTCCAGTTACCTGTACTAATTAAGTGCAAATGATAATTAAATAAAGTTAAGTAAATAAGATAGATGAGCACCAGGAGGAGAAGCACTGTTTGGTGCTGATCACCCATTTAGAGTTCACCAGAGATCCTCCACAGAAATGCTTCCCTTTCCTACAGAGAGAGAGAGAGAGAGAGAGAGAGAGAGAAAGAGAAAGAGAGAGAGAGAGAAACAGTAAATAACACCTCCCACCTGCATCCACTGTAACTATGAATGGTGCTGCTAAATACTGCTACTATTAATCATATAATTAAAAAAGCCATTGAAGAATGATCTCTAATAATTCTAACACTGAAATAAACTAAAATAAATTAAAGGATCATAATCACTTGACTTGATTCTGTTATTTTTAATATTAGTTTTGATGCATTTCTATATTTGCACAACTATCAAATATTGATTGAATGAATGAATGAATTAAAGTAATGTAGACAGAGTAAAGGGGGGGGGGGGGGTATTGAGAAAGGCACAGATGAAGGTCCAGTATCTCACCTGTCTCTGAGGCTGACGGTCCAGGGAGAATTTCCAGGTGTGCCGCCCACAATCCTCAGTCTGCTCTTTAGCATACGGTCATCACGCTTCCCACACTCATTAAACACTACAGGCTCTGTACACACACACACACAAACAATAAATATAAATATCAATACAATACGCCTTTTGTGTCACTTAAAAAAAGATACTGTGTAACAAAGCTTTAATATTTTAACTACAGAATTTAACTATATGTGTGAATTTGAGTTTTTTTTTGTTTTTGAGTTTTTATAAAAAAATTAATTCACCTGCTGGTCTCATTATAGGTACTTTCTCTCCAGCTGTAAACAGAAGAATAGAAATAAGTTACTTGTCAGATAATTACAGGGTTCATACACTTTTGAACCAATACATTTCCATTTTTTTTTTCATGACTTTTCCAGGCCTTCAAGGCAAAGATTTTTAAACATCAGTGCAGACATAGACACTAAAACCAAAAATCAAATAAAACTATAATTAAAATGTATTATTGTAGGCCTAAAAACGAATCTGTATGTGTCAGATCCTGAGAGCTTAATTATCTCTGATCTGACCCATTTGTTAGCTCAAAAAAGATTTTCTCCTTCAATAAACGGAAACACTAAGATTTGTAAACTACATTTTCATGACTTTTCCTAAACTTTATGGTTATTTTTATTTTCCAAAACTTCTCCAGACCTGGAAATTGCTATTTTAAAATTCCATGACTTTTTTATGACCCTGTACTTAGTCTACAGATGTAGTACAGCAACAATATCTAAAATAAATCATCAATATTAATTACTATTTTTTTTACCCAGGATGCATTTGAAGGCCAGGTGCTAACAGGGTCTGACTCCAAGAGGTTAGGTGATTGAATTGAAGTTGCTAAGTGGTTGATATGGTCTCCCGGACAGCTGCAATAATGTTTGTTAAGTGGGTTGTAGGCGATATTTCGATATTTTATTAGTGTTGCAACACTACATGAGGGCTACATTACCCTAGCTGTTTGCTACAGTGTTGTTAGGTGGATGCTATGGAAAAAAATATGCTTGTATTGGGGTTGCTATGCAGTTGCTATGGTGTTTTTAGTTTTTAGTGGTTGACATGGTACTGCCAGGTAGCTGCTATATTATCCCAGACAGTTAAGAGCTTTGGATGCCATATTTCGTTAGTGTTGCAAACTGGTTGCTGCAGTACCCTAGCTGTTTGCTACAGTGTTGTTAGGTGGATGCTATGGACATGCTAAGGGGTTGCTATAGTAAACAAATTGTTGCTGTGGTTTTGTTAAGGGGTTGTTCGGCAGTTGCTATAGGAAAAAATATGCTTGTATTGGGGTTGCTAGGCAGTTGCTATGGTGTTTTTATTTTTTTGTGGTTGATATGGTACTGCCACGTAGCTGCTATGGTAACCCAGACAGTTGCAATGATGTCTGGTAAAAGCCTCAAATGCAATATTTCATTAGTGCTGCAAACAGGTTGCTACAGTACCCTAGCTGGTTGCAACAGTGTTGTTAGGGAGATGCTATGGACATGCTAGGGGGGTTCTGTGGTACACAAAGGGTTACTATGGTTTTGATAAGCAGTTGTTCGGCAGTTGCTTTACGAACAAATGTGGTTGTTTTAGGGTTGCTAGGCGGTTGCTATGGTGTATTTAGTGATTGATATGGTACTGCCAGGTAGTTGCTATGGTATCTCAGGCAGTTTCAGTAATGTTTGCTAAGAGGTTTTTTTATATGCAATTTACTTAGTGCTGCAAACTGGTTGCTGCAGTACCCTAGCTGGTTGCTAAGTGGTTTGTATATTATATTTCCTTGGTGTTGCAAACTGGTTGCTACAGTACCCCATCTGGTTTCTGCAGGGTTCTTAAGTGGATGCTTTGGACATGCTAATGGGTTGCTGTGGTATACAAATGGTTGCTATGGTTTTGTTAGGTTTTAATGATGTTTGCTAAGTGGTTCATATATGAAATTTTGTTAGTGCTGCAAACTGGTTGCTGCAGTACCCCATCTAGTTGCTACAGTGTTCTTAAGTGGATGCTTTGGACATGATAGGGAGTTGCTGTGGTATACAAATGGTTGCTATGGTTTTGTTAAGGTTCAATGATGTTTGCTAAGTGGTTCATATATGAAATTTCGTTAGCGCTGCAAACTGGTTGCTGCAGTACCCTAGCTTGTTGCTACAGTGTTGTTAGGTGGATGCTTTGGACATGCGAAGGGGTTGCTGTGGTATACAAATGGTTGCTATGGTTTTGCTAAGTTTCAAAGATCTTTGCTAAGTGGTTCGTAGATGATATTTCCTTAGTGTTGCAAACTGGTTGCTGCAGTACCCCAGGTGGTTGCTACAGTATTGTTAGGTGGATGCTTTGAATATGTTAAAGGGGTTGCTGTGGTATACAAATGGTTTCTATGGTTTTGTTAAGCTTCAGTGATCTTTGCTAAGTGGTTCATATTTGAAATTTCTACAGTGCCCCAGCTGGTTGCTATAGTGGTACAAACTGGTTGCTGTAATGTTCTTAGCTGGTTGCTATGCTGGCTAGAGGGTTGCTAAGCAACTTTATAGCACTGTAATAGACCCCAAACAGAGGTGCGTGCTTTACCACACTGCTTGATTGCACAGTAATCAAACTCAGTCTTGGGGTCGGTGGTGTAGCACCAGGGCCCGTGCAGATCTCCATCAGGGTTCCTGCAGTAGTTCTCCGTCAGGTTAGCATCTGGGTGAGTCTTTGGGTTTATTCTGTAAATGAATAAAAATAAAGACTCTTTTAGCCTATACAAAAAAACACAGTGTGAAACCTCAATCATTTTTATATTATACTGCCTAACATCACACACCGCGCTTTAATAAACTAATTCAATTTTCAGAAACTAAGCTCTGAGTCTCAGTATTACTGTCAGATTACAGACGATTAGAACTGACTTGGATCCTGAACGTTAAGCTGGGAAAACTCCACATCTCAAATTCTCCAGCAGGAGGAATAAAACACACTGATTTCTCAGACTCCTCAACACTTCCAACCACATCTTCATATCTGAATAAACTTCAGCACAGTCTAAACATATAAGAGATAATTGGAGTTTAATGATTTGAATGGGTGAGAAAATACTAACAAAAAGTATTTTTCAATTAAATCAAAGTAAAGGTGTGTTAAATTAAAGTTTTTTTTTTACTGTTGATTAATAAAAAACAAAATACACAATGTGAAGAACAGCTGGTGTGTCCAAATGAATAAAATACAAATAAACAAAAATGTACATAAATGTTTTTTCTTTTACTTATTTTTATTTTTAATTATTAGTTTTATATAGGAGTGTATTCACTTTTGTTGCCAGTGGTTTAGACATTAATGGCTGTGTGTTTAGCTATTTTGAGGGCACAGCAAATTTACACTGTCGTACAAGCTGTACACTGACTACTTTACATTGTGGGGGCCCTATAAACATTATAAAGTGTGCCAGTTGTCATTCTCTTTAAGAGGCAGGTGAGCTCTGGCTTTGGAGTGTTCGTATCTTAACAGCGCTGCGCTTTTGTGTGTGTCTCAGCAGAGGATACTCAACTGCTCGTTCACACTGTGAAAAAAAACACCAGCAGCTCATTTAAGGGAACAGTAATGTTATTTTATTCTTTATTCTGTTTATTGTTGAGTTAAAAGTCAGGTTTGCACTCTGTAGTGCGTCTGTGTGTGTGTGCGTGTTTAATGAATGGGGCTGTATGAGCGCTGGGAGCACCTATAGGAATGGACTCTGATGATTGACTGTTGTCAGGGTTTTAATCGGTCAGTGGAGCTCCTGTGTTTTCCACCACCAAAATATATAGAAAAATGCCAGGAATTTACCTGAACACACCTCCAACACAACTCCGACACTATTTTAATAGCACGGGCACACATTGAACAATTAAGTGAACAAAGGCCGTTCACAAGGTGTTAAATAGCAATGAGCATCACGAGGCACCTTACGAGGCCCTATAGTGTCATATATTCTGTGTTGTCCCATTAGAAGATATAATAAAGACAGTTCAACAGTGATGTTTGTGAATGTTCTGTGTGGCTGGTTTTACTTAGTCTGATGTGGTGTGTTGGCGCTCCACTTCTGGCAGATGATCCCCTTCCGGGTTTTGCGGACGATTCCTCTGTAATTTTTGCCGTTCTCATGATAGCAATCTGAAATATACAAACAAATGCAATCATGCAATCTAGCTCATTTTATTCTTTTTATTTATTTGTCTAAAAAATGTCTCCAAATATCAGAGAAGCAAAAGCATTAAGAAGAATAATATTGATATACACTATATTGACTATAGTGGCAAAAGTTCTCGCTCAAACATTCAATTCAAATAATTCAACCAAATCCCTCTAAACCTCACATTACTAAACGCAGCAACGCAGAGCAGCGCAGAACACTGGTATAAAAAATTATATAGTGTATATCAGGGGTCACTAATAGGCGGACCACGGTCCGGACCCAGGCGTTGTCCAATCCAGACCCAAACCGATAAACTACTGAGAAGGATTTAATTCTGACCGTGTTCATTTAAAGCGGTGGAACGTTTTATTGTCTTTATGGTTTAGGTGATTTACAGCGCAGTTAACTCACAGACCAATCACATGTGCTGTAAGATCACCAAACGCTCTCCTCAGCCAATCAGATCTATGCAGATGCGAGAGGGCGGAGCCACACAGGAGAAACAGGTGGTGAGAAGTGGGAGAATAAAGCGAGAAAAGATGAGAATACAGATGGTGCGCACCAGAAAAAGAAATTAAAATACTACCTTTATAAAACATATTAACAGTAATGTAACCGAGCGGTGTTACTTGGAGGAATTAAAGAGAAACAACCGAGACAAGAGTTCCACTTTACTCCACCTGATCAGAACTCCTCAGTAAGAAACTCCCTCGCTCGCAGGCGCGCTCTCTTTACTCCCAAAACAACCCTACCTCAAAACTAAGGCAATCCCCAGGGGACAAAAAGCATTGGCAACTTCCCCCATCAGTTTTACCCACAACATAATAAAGTCTGATACAGTAATAATATTAAATAAAATAAAACTGCTGTTTTTTTTTTTTAAAAAAGCTGATATTTTGGCAGTTCAGCAAACATTTCTCCATATATTGTATGATTTAGCATTCATGTAATAATTATTATGACAGGCAGGCCTAAATCTAATATAAATAAAATCAAATAGAATAAATATAGCATATTAAAACTAAGTGAACATACAGATTCACATTAACAGACTCGATATGTTAAATTATGGAGGGTGTTTCCATTTATTTTATGATAGGTTGATAATGTAATTATTGTGACAGGCCTATTTAAAACAATAAATATTGTTGAAATATACTAGTATGTGTAATTTGTTTTGTTTTTCAGTTGTTGATAAAACACTGACAGAACTACTATAGGCTTCTTCAGTAAACAGAATAAAACACTGAATTATAACACATTGACCGGACCTTAGCCTGATGAAATTTTCTCTAACTGGACCAAACTGAATTCTAATTAAATACCCCTGGTGTATATAGTGTATTTATACAGCACCACTTCCTCTTAAGCCACCAGGAGGCAGTAAGATGATACAATACCCTCAGCCTCGATGTCGTCAGCACAGCGCTTGATCTGCAGACACAGAGCCGTCCTCATCTCAGGCAGAGACGTGAAGCACCACGGGGCCTCAGATCCGTCTGGGTTACGGCAGTAGTTCTCCTCCAGTCCTCTGATAAAGAGATACGAAAAGCAAGGGGACAGGAAATTGGAGAAACTGGAGAAATGATTGTAAACTTCAGTTCTGAACACTATCTATACTCTCTACACTTATATTCCCTCAAAATGAGTCTTGTCTTGAGCTAGAAGAGGCTCAAGCTAAGGTTTTTATACTAAGTCTAAGCTTTAAACGCCACATAACCTGTACTTGTCTTGAATTTTAGGTGAAGTGTGAAGGATTTTATCTATAAACTTCATACAATTTTGATATTTGGGGCTATTGTTCATTCATAACGTCTGACTGCAAGAAAGTAAAAAGTCCAGAATGCACATTAAGGTGTTTATTTTCTGCACTTTCTTTGTATCATCACAGGTATCATTGTTAAACTCTCGGGGCCACAGGGGCAATGACTTTAACTGAAATCTGATTGCCCCCCTGTCCTGTCGTTTATTTTGTACATGTAAAGTTAAAATGCATGTTAAATTAGTAAGAAGATTTTTATGGAGTTTATTTTGCGCCAAATGTTTTACAAAAAAATATTAAATCTGCAATCAAAACAGCAGATTATACACATGTACAATACAAAAATAAGCAGAAGCAAATGAGAGATTCCAGAAGCAAAAGACTCTAGCAGCAAAATCCACAAAAATCCACAAAAACACAAAAATGAAAGCAAAGACTGTCAAAATAATAAAGCAACCAAAAATATTTTAAAATATTTTTTGTTTTGAATTCGCAGCATACATTTTTCCTTTTGATTCTTAACATTTTAATTGCATTTTCTGTGTAAAACTTTTGCCACAAAATAAACCCCATAGATTTCACTGTGTAAGCTTTTTAAATGTACTTTTCACAAGTGTGTGAACACAATGTGACTGGTGAAACAATACTTGGCTCCTTTATGAATATTAAGGCCCCTGACTCTAAATTATGTAATTTTCCTTGTTCCAGCAACAAATTGAGAAGGAAAAATATGATTGAAACATTTTAAGTATAAAATCTCATTGGCTAGTGTGTTTTTCCTATTTCCTACCTATGTATCCTTATTTTTGTTTTTATTGTTTCAGTAATAACTGCGATAAACATACTATTGTAATTTAGGAGGTTGCTATCTCCACAGTTCTACTTTTTCTCACCTGTTTTTAGCCGGTTTTCACTGACTTAGTGATTCTAGTTCTTCTACCCTGCGTTTCCTTTGTTGTTTTGTACGTTTGTTACTGACCCTTTTTGCTTCATCATTTATCTTTTTTGCAAAGCCCTCTATTGTTTGTTTGTTTAATCATTACCAGCCTATTTTTGTATTTGTATTACTTTTTGGCCTGGTGTGGCTCAATCTGGTATGTTGTGTGTTTATTCAGTCTTTTGGTTATTGACCCTGCTAGTCCCTGACTATTCTTTTATTTAAACCTTTATTTAAAAAATTTAATTTTTGGCATCCCACTTGTCTGTCCTGTGTTTGGCACCCATGACACTTGTGTGAAAATTCTAATGCAGTTACACTCTTTACAAAGCAATGAATATGTAATTATTAAAAATATGAATCCATTAGAATTGTAAAATACACTGTTAAACACAATCAGAGCTCACTTGCACTCATAGGTGTGGGGATAGAATGGGTGCTCATGGGGGAACTGTGCATCCCATTTCTGGCAGGCGATTCCTGAAGTTGTCTCGTTCACTTTTCCTCGGTAATCCTCCCCCCGGCCACGGAAACAGTTAGTGGTGTAGCTGGGGCGCAGGCGGCGCTTCGGGATCCCCGCTGCAGGAGGGAGGGATTAGAGATGAGGAGAAAACGTTATAGACAGTGAGGAAATCAGCAAATGACTCGCTGACTGGTTTATTTTTTTATGTTACGCCCAAAAAGTTAACCACACCCATGATTAAGTAAGAAAATTAGTACAAGCCTTTTCCTCACATCCGCTGTGTGTGTGTGTGTTTGTTTTTGTGTGTGTGTATCTGTCGGTCCTGATGCTGTCAGTCTGTCTGCTCTGTACTCCGAACTACTTAAAGACTCCAATTCCCAGCATGCACTCGCACCAGACTTCCCTGACTTTACTGTTCACGTGACGCTACGGCGTTCCTGCTCCCCAGTTACTGATTGTTTCTACCTGGTCTATCCAGTATAAATGCCCCTCAGTTTGCTCTGCTCTCTGCCGAGTATTGCATCAAGTTATCTTTGTTTGTTTGTAAGTTTGTTTCTGACTCTAGATTTTTGCCTTGCCCTCTCCACAGTTTATTTTTTGTTGTCGACCTATTTTTGTATTTTTTACTACTCTTTTGCTTTTGCCCTTTTTTTGCTGGATTTATCATGTATGACCCTGTTTTGTCTGACTACACTCTGGTATGCTCTGGTATGTTATTTATATTTGCTGCCTTATTGTTACTGACCCTGCCTGTCCCGTACTACTCTTTTAAGCCTAGCTCCTGTCATTGGTATCTGTCTGTGTGATCGTATGTGTGTGTGTGTGTGTGTGTGTGTGTGTGTATGACAGATAAGCTTGTATCAGTAGTAACAACACTCACAGCACTTGCGGATGTCACAGTTCTCCCTCTCCACATCCGGGTCAGTGGTGTAACACCAGGGCACAGGGGAGGCATCAGGATTCCGGCAGTAATTATCATCCAGGCTCTTATCAGGATACCTGCAGACCAATCATCATCAAGCGTCATCATGTAGCATCAGTGTCTAATCTTATCTGTGAAGTTCATTCAAAACATTCAGCAGCTAAACGGCCTCTGTGTGAGTGTGTGTGTGTGTGTATGTGTGTGTGTGTGTTCAGCCTGAGTGCTACAATATCTTTTTTCTAAGGAAGATGACAAAAAAGTAACGCACAGTGCCTTGGATAAGTAACTCATATAAATCCTATAAATCCTATAAAACTGGAATAACCTTTCCAAAATGTTCGGGACTCTAAAGCCCTATTCAGACAGGATTAGTTTCTCAGGGGGTTCAGGGGTAATTTTCTCTTTTATGGGGGGGGTCCTCTGTGATTTTATTCCTGTCCAGAACAAACATGTACATGTTTTTCTCAGACGTGCTCTGAGAAAATTACAGGCTGAATTTTCTACTGTCTACTGATGGAAAAAGTGATTTATCAGGGTAAATTATGGGTAAATGTTTCACCCAGTCTAAAGGGTGTTTGGACAAACTGTTAAAATGTCTGGATCTCTGAACGCTGTGGGAGAACGGAGGTGTGCTATTCATCAAAAGTAAGAACTTTTTATCATGTTTTACTACAACAAAAGTTCTCCTTTAATTTGACTAAAGTGAGCGGTGCTCCTTACTTCTCCGGTTGATAGATGTGTTGATGAGGATACTGCTGATCCCACCTCTGGCACTCCCGTCCATTCACTGTGTGATCAACCTGCCCCCTGTAGTCTTCTCCGTTACAGTTGATACACACCTCTTACAAGTAAAAACACATTAATAAAACTTCATGAGTTCCGAGAACTTCATGTTTGCTGAGAAAACAAAAAAAACGATTTCAGCCAAATCTCTGTATACTACTCATCAGTATTGGTTCACACAGCGTATTTATATATATCTTGGCATGTTCTCCTCCACCAGTCTCACACACTCCTTTTGGATAACTTTATGCCTTTACCCCTGGTGTAAAAAAATAAAGCAGATCATTTATACATCTGCTAATATTCATAAAATGTATTTTTATTTGGTTCCACATTTATTTAGCTAACTGGTTCTTATATAGACTGATCTTTTTTATTAAAATGTTAAATAAAACAATAGAAAACAATACAAAAAACAGATCTATTGAAAATAATTAAAATAAATAAAAATGAGCTTAAATCAATGGATTTTAAAGTAGTGTGCCCAGTTTTGGCCAACTGTAGTAGTGCAGCCAGGGTTGCTTTGTCCTTTTCCAGCATACAATTAAAACATTAACAAGTATTGGTATGAAATTGGCCAATATAAATTTCAATATAATCATGTATCCCTAGAAAATACCAAATACATTTTTAAATAAATTTTAATTTTGTCAAAACTAAATGCCTTAAATCAATAATGCTTCAAAAATCCTGTTTATTCAACTTAAAGCTCTACTAGGTAGGATTGAGATTTTGTGCTCGTGGGCTCCCCCTACAGTTGTAGAGTGTGATAAATGTTTCAGGCGGATTAGTTTCTCTTTCTCGTTTTCTGGCTTTCACAGACATATTCGGTCTCTTTCCAGCTTCTGCTGGAGTGTCTGTAAGTTAGTTTTTAAAGAATGAACCAGTAGTCCTTGTAGAACTGTTAGAACTAAAGGTCGGAAAGCAGGTTGCAGTTCTCGTGAGCGTTGGTCGCAGCGCCTTGGAAAACTTACAGAGTCTGATTTGAGCTCAGAGGAGCTCCGGCACAGACACGAGAGCACTGCTATTCCTCCTATTACACCTCAATGCAGCGCTGCAGTTTCAAGCTGTAATTTTACTTCTTTAAAAAGATCAAAAATCAAGGAAATCCTACCTAGTGCTGCTTTAACTTAGTTAAGTCAACATTCAGCTTTTGAGTTTAGTGGAATAAACTTATTATGCTATATCTATACAACTTAACTGAGTTGTCAAAGCTAAATAATGACTTGATTGAGTTAAATTGAACCAACATTTTTTTTTACAGTGTACTTAATAACATGAGTTTTTTTGAAAAAAATAGAAATTCATAATAAATTACTTTACACACAATCTGGCCCTAATTTTATTATTTAATGATGATAAATAATGAAAATGATGTGTACCGTCTTTGCAGAGGGGGATATTACAGCTCTCATATCTGCGCTCGGGGTCTGTGGTGTAGCACCAGGGTCCTATTCGGTCTCCATCCGGGTTACGACAGTAGTTCAGCTCCAGGCCGTTAGTGGGTGAGGGGGTCCATCTGCTCACAAAGAACTGACTTATTATTTATGATTTTTGAAGAAGAAACATTTAAGCTGCAGAACATAGAAAATGTACTAAGATTTGCAGCCCTACCATTTTTTTATTTTTACAAAGTCTGTCAACGTTAAAGCATTAACACGTGATAAATTTGGAATCAGTAACGCATTATTATACGCGACCCCAACTATCGCTGTAAAATTGTTTTTCTGGAGCTGTTTTCTTGTGGTGAGAACGTGATCTGGTCTCGATCGGACCCATTTTAATTGAGCTAAACTGATAAGGTGCAGTTTAATCTGATATATTAGCCAGATAATATATTGATATGATCAAGCACTGTCTCTGCTGCTCCATGCTGTTTACACACTGAGCACAGTATGTGCTGCGTTCACTGCTGAAATACAGAATCTTCTCACTATATTTACTTTCCTGCTCCCACGCCAGACAGCTCTGACCAATCAGAGGAGACGATGTGTTTACATGTTTTTTTTGTGCGCATTTTGGTGCGTTTAGGTCAGGGGTGTCTAAACTTTTTTTGTTGGGGGCCAGAAGGAGAAATATATTTGAAGTAACGGGCCACAGACTCTATAATAAAACAAATAATGAAATATACCCCTTTAAATAATGAATTTTCCTGATTACTTTCATGTACACACCATTTTACTTGACTTACTATCTTTATCTTTGACAGTGTTGTGTAAACTAAGATTTTTCAAATTGGTGTTTCATTTCATGATTTTTCTTAATATTAAACTCCTTAATTACGGCAACTTTTAGACTCTGTTTTTCTGCGCTAGAAATGCGCACTCTCTCCGCTTTTAGACTCTTTGGCACGTTTTTCTGCGCTAGAAATGCGCACTCTCTCCGCTTTTAGACTCTCTGCCCTGTTTTTCTGCGCTAGAAATGCGCACTCTCTCCGCTTTTAGACTCTTTGGCCCGTTTTTCTGAGCTAGAAATGCGCACTCTCTCCGCTTTTAGACTCTTTGGCCCGTTTTTCTGAGCTAGAAATGCGCACTCTCTCCGCTTTTAGACTCTTTGGCCCGTTTTTCTGAGCTAGAAATGCGCACTCTCTCCGCTTTTAGACTCTTTGGCCCGTTTTTCTGAGCTAGAAATGCGCACTCTCTCCGCTTTTAGACTCTTTGGCCCGTTTTTCTGAGCTAGAAATGCGCACTCTCTCCACTTTTAGACTCTTTGGCACGTTTTTCTGCGCTAGAAATGCGCACCCTCTCCGCTTTTAGACTCTTTGCCCCCTTTTTCTGCGCTAGAAATGCGCACTCTCTCTGCTTTTAGACCCTTTGCCCCGTTTTTCTGAGCTAGAAATGCGCACTCTCTCCGCTTTTAGACTCTTTGCCCCGTTTTTCTGAGCTAGAAATGCGCACTCTCTCCGCTTTTAGACTCTTTGGCCTGTTTTTCTGCGCTAGAAATGCGCACTCTCTCCACTTTTAGACTCTTTGGCCCGTTTCTGACACCTAGCGTTCAAACTTTGAAACTCACATTATAAAAACTTGCTTAACAGCGGGCCAACTTTCACTGTATTTCTAAAATACCTCGCGGGCCGCTCCAAAAAAGGAAATGGTCCGCAAATAGCCCGTGGGCCGTAGTTTGGACACCCCTGGTTTAGGTTTTTTATGCCTGTGTGAAACCAAACCAAACAGAGGGAGAAACGCTCCAAATAAACTCATTAACTCATAAACTGATCCGAATCATAGAAACTTTCACAACTACAGGTGTAAAAACGCTCTTTTATACTCATATAATTCTAAAGTTCTAATTCAGAAATCCTTACAACCAAACTGAGATATTTATAACAAAGTAAAAATACAATTTATCATGCATTCTTTATTCCAGTGCCCCACGTTAGCTTTATCTCCTCTCAAACATACAAGTATATACTAGTATTTTAATTAACACCACTAATATATATATATATATATATATATATATATATATATATATATATATATATATATATATATATATATATATATATATATATATATATATATATATATATATATATATATATATATATATAAAATTGCATTTTACATTTCTTACATTCATTCTTTTATTTATATTTAAATATCCACTATAAAAACGTATAGTGTCTTAAGAAGAACAAGTGCGATTAATTGTAGTTAATCACAGAATATTGTTGTTATTAATCAGATTTAAAAAAATTTAATCGATTGACACCACTCATTTTTACTCATCTTTATCATTGGTGGCAATAATTTTGGAGACTCATATATTAACTGTAAAATAAGACATTATAAGACATTATATGATAAAAATTACATTTCTTGTTTGCATCACTTAATGCTAGAACCTTTTACTACAACTGTTTACTTACCTGTGATCATGAGGGAACTTTGACCACCACTGCTGACATGTTTTCCCACTCTGGGTCTTAGACACCTTCCCCCGATAGTCCTCTCCTTTACCCACAATGCACTTCCTCACATAGACTGGACAGGGAAGAAGATTTTAATGACACATGGCTTACAGTAACTTACAGTTCTGATTAAAGGTTTACATTACATTAATCGTTATATTAATAATTGTCATTGTTTATATATATATATATATATATATATATATATAAATAGTGCATACATTAAAATATTATGAAGCACACACTATTCTATCAAAACAAAATACCATTTCCGTACATAGTAAATAAATAGTAAAGTGATCTATCAGACTATGAAGGAACACATAAAGAATCATGTAGTAACTTAAAAGTGTTAAACAAACCAAAATACTCTGTGAAGAAGAATTTAGATGCTCTTATCTGAGGAGCTGTTAACTTGTGGTTTCTGAGGCTGGAAACTCTGATGAACTTATCCTGTACAACAGAGGAAACTCTTACTCTTCCTTTTCTGGGGTGCTGCTGATGAGTGCCAGTTTCATCATCATAACATTTTTGATGATCTTTTTCGGTGACTGCACTTAGGGATACTTTCAAACTTCTTAAAATTCTTATTTTTGGATGGACTGACCTTTATTTCTTTTTAAAATCATTTTTTTCTTTACTTTCTTTAGTAGTTGTTGTTTCTCATAATCTGGATTAGAACATTACTCAAATATTCACTATTCACTGTATACCTGTAACTCTACCTCTACACTACTTTACTTTAACTGATGCTCTCAAACACTTTATTAAGAGACACGAAATTCAAGTAATTAACTCTTGATGAGTTCAGCACAGCTGTTAACTGAAAGCCTGAATTCCAGGTGACTCTACCTCATAAAGCTGACTGAGAAAAACAAGAGGTGCTACTTTGAAGAATCTAAAACATAAAACCTTTTCTGCTTTGTTTAACACTGTTTGTTTGCTAAATAAATTGTGTATGTTTTTCTTCATAGTTTGGATGACCTTAATGTTAATCTACGATTCAGAACATTTTTAAATAACAAAAAATACTGAATTTAAGGTCAAACTTTTGACTGGTACTGTATTCTTTAAATTATTTTTTTCAGAAATATAATGGTTTGTCATTATCACTATCTCAAAAATACCCTGAATTATTGTAATATTATTTTAGAGCCATATTACACCAGGTCCAATCCAACAATCCAACAATTAATAAAATTCCTTGTTAACACTGAAGTAATTGTGACTTAATTCCTGATGATCAGTAAACACTCAATCAGGCCTTTAGTCTCACCTTTCATCTCGTACAGATCACAGTTGACGTTTCTCTTCACCTCTGCGTTGTCTCCATCGTCCACCCAGGGCAGGTGCTTACAGATCACAGACGGGCGAAACTCATAGTTGAAAGCTCTGGAAAACCAATGAAATAAGAATAAAATTAAGCATTTTACTTTACTGAAATAGAAACTTTCCTAAAAACCATGCATATACAGGTGCATCTCAAAAAATTAGAATATCATTGAAAAGTTACTTTATTTCAGTAATTAGTTCATGTGAAACTCATATATTATATAGATGTATTAAACACAGAGTGATCTATTTTAAGTGTTTATTTCTTAAATTTTTGATGATTATGAAGCTTACAGCCAATGAAAATCCAAAAATCAGTGTCTCAGAAAATTAGAATATTATATAAAACCAATTGGTACTTTTGACAGTGTGGGCAGTGTACCAAATCCTGCTGGAAAATGAAATCCGCATCTCCATAAAAGTTGTCAGTAGCAGAGGGAAGCATGAAGTGCTGTAAGATTTTGTGGGAAAACAAAACTGCACTGACTTTAGACTTAATAAAATAATAAAATAATAAAACACAGTGGATCAACACCAGCAGATGACATGTCTCTCTAAACCATCACTGATTGGTGGAAACTTCACACTAGACCTCGAGCAGTTTGGACTGTGTGTCTCTCCACTCTTCCTCCAGACTCTGATCCCTTGATTTACAAATGAAATGTAAAATGTACTGATGATCAGTGATGGTTTGGAGAGTCATGCCTGTCATCTGCTGGTGTTGATCCACTGTGTTTTATTATCAAGTCTAAAGTCAGTGCAGTTTTGTTTTCCCACAAAATCTTACAGCACTTCATGCTTCCCTCTGCTACCCTTGGCTGTAATCTATAATCATCAACAATACAAGAAAACACTTAAAATAGATCACTCTGTGTTTAATACATCTATATAATATATTAGATTCACATTAATCCCCTGATCTAAACCTGATGAACTGAGATGGTGATTTGAGGTAATTTAATTGGGATGAGCTGGAGCTTCACAGCGTGAAGGAAAAGCAGCACTTATTGTTCAGCACCTCCAGGAACTCCTTCCTTTAAGACGCCCTCATGAAGACACTGATATGAAAATGTCCTTAAATATAATGTATAAAACTTATCCCGGTTTGTTTAACATTTTTTGTTTATTAAATAATTCTGCATGTGTTCCTGTAGAGCTTTAATATAGTCTTCAATATTAAATTTACAATGTAGAAAATCATAAAAGAGATGTAAAACACATTGAATAAGAAGAGGGGTGCCCAAACTTTTGACTCGTACTGTACTTTTAAGTTTGCCTCCCTTTGCTGTACTATAGCATGGTCTGTGAGAAAACGGTTAAGACTTTGTGAAATGTGATAGGGTACACTGATTACTAAATTAGTATAGTGTTTTATTTCTTTTTATAAAAAACAGGTCAGGAAAAATGTCTGTGGGAGGTTGTGTGGGAAGTGAATTGCAAAATCTTGGAACCCCCTGATCTAAAGTGATGAAACTCTGCACACAGTCAGGAAAAGTGAGTCACAACACACAGCTTTAATAAAAACAAACAAGAAATTACTGATAAAAATCTGCAGGGGAAAAACAGTTTACAGCTGAGTGTGCCAAGAGGAAACACAGAGTACACAGGAGCTCGAGGAACTGGTGTGAAAAGTATCTCCTTGCATTACTCTGTAGGTAGAAGTATAGATACTAGGGTTTACTAAAATACTTCTGTAGAAGTTGTTAAAGTATCAAATCAAGCTTTTTACTCTTTAAGTGAAAATGTTTTTTCTAAAAGCCATAATAACTATAATGTTCAAATATTAAAATGTTAATGTTGATAATATAATTTGGGATTTTGCACTAGGCTGTTCTCTAGTGTTTCAGCTGCATATATGCCCCATTGTAAACTAATGTATTTTAGTAGAATGTAAATATATTAAAGAAGTTTAGTTGGACTGGAGTTTGTAAAACTGGAGTTCTCTTGAGTCTCTGCACGGATCATCTTCATACTAGACTACATACGTCTGCAGGACGTGTGCAGGTGTGATTAATCACAGTATAAACCAATAGGGAGTCGGAATGGTATATGTTTATACTTCTCTACATCCAATCACAATCAGATTCACTCTATCTGGATGGAGAGATTTATCTGGATAGGGGTTTTATTGAACGTTGAGAAGCCGGAATGAAAACCAGCTGAAATTAAATAGGAGTAACGAGGCAGGTTTTATTAAAATGTAAGGAGTAGAAAGTTCAGATAATTGTTTAAAAATGTAAAAATAATTACTCCAGTAAGTGAAGATAACCAAGCATTTATATTTATTCTCTCAGGCATTTGAGTCCCTTATGTTGAGACCACTTCAGTTTCTGAATCAGTTTCTCTGATTTTGCTATTTATAGGTTTATGTTTGAGTAAAATGAACATTGTTGTTTTATTCTATAAACTACAAACAACATTTCTCCCAAATTCCAAATACAAATATTGCCATTTATAGCATGTATTTGCAGAAAATGAGAAATGGCTGAAATAACAAAAAAGATGCAGAGCTTTCAGACCTCAAATAATGCAAAGAAAACAAGTTCATATTCATAAAGTTTTTAGAGTTCAGAAATTAATATTTGGTGGAATAACCCTGGTGTATTTTAATCACAGTTTTCATGCATCTTGGCATCATGTTCTCCTCCACCAGTCTTACACACTGCTTTTGGATAACTTTATGCCTTTACTCCTGGTGCAAAAATTGGCTTGAGATCATCCATCTTCATCTTGATTATATTCTAGAGGTTTTCAATTTGTTAAAATCAAAGAAACTCATCATTTTTAAGTGCTCTCTTATTTTTTTCCAGAGCTGTAATTAATTAAGTCATTTTTATATTATTTATTTCCTTTAAAAATACCAATAGTCCTACTAGACCAAAAGACAAATGTGATAAATTGAAGATAAAGAGTTATAGAACTGGAGTTAATTATTTAGCTGTGCTCTTTGAGAAATTTGTAATTTAATAGATTTCTTCTGAATTGTGTTCAGGAAAGCTTGTAGACCACATGGACCTGGGGAACGTTTCAGACATGGACATTAATGAGCTGATAATGGAATTTCCATCCTTTAAGGCAGTAACAGTCTCGACTCTTCTGGGAAAACGTTCTACTAGTTGCTGGAAAATTGCTGCAGGGATTGAGTTCTGCCACAGGAGCATTAGTGAGGTCAGGTACTGATGTTGGACATTAAGACCTGAATTACAGCCGGTGCTCCAATTCCAGTAAATTATTCATCGCTCCAGAGCTCCATTCTACTGGAAATGATTACTGTGGAGATTACACAGCTGTGGGTGAATTTAAACACATGTTTGTGTTTTAAAGCAGCTGAAACCACTAAATAATAGAGACGTCTGGAGATTTTAGGATATGTTCACTCCTAATACTAAAAGAGCCTGGAAAAAAGATTTATTTTGGACCTAAATTATGTTATTTCAAGGGCCTATAACACAGGAAAATTAAGAAATTAATTTCTAAAATATTTAGCCCCACAGCTTTTTGATTTTTTTTTTAAGATACAGGATATCCAATAAAAACTGAGATTATTTAACATTTATCAGCCTACCGCTCTGGTTTTAGTCATAACGTAGGTTTGGAATGATTCCTAACATTGTTTATAATTGTATCAAGTAACGATGCAGCACTTAAAAAAAAACTTTTGATTTGAAACTCCGATTAATTTACCTCTTAAATTCCTTTAATTTCCCCAAAAATCTACAGTGCACCTTAAAATCCAACACATCTTATGTATGAATTTTACCAGTCAGGTATTAAGCAGCAGTAAAGCCACTTCACTGCAGTAGAGCATTATAAGTAAAGAGTTTTCAGTGAAGTTTCTCCAGCACTAAGGCTGGGTGCAGTAGCATTAGCGTTAGCCACTCAGAGGTGAGTATATTAGACTGTAGTCTGTGTGTTAAACGTGTTAAAACAAGCTACATGGGACGAACAGCTAGCTGATAGCGCTGTGGGTTACCGGAACACTCAGGGTTTTACGTCCCGTTAGCACTGTGGTTAGCGGCTAATGCTAATGCTGCTGCATCCAGCCTTAGTGCTACAGATATGTTTTCAGGAGAGAACTCTGTGTAGATTAACATCCAGCGCTTGTTTGATTTTGAAAGATTTTTTTTTTTTAAGAATTACAGTTAAATTTTTTACTAAAATCCTTTAATTTTCCCCCACAATCGTCAGTGCATCTTATAATCTTATATATCTTATAATCTATATGTATGAATTTTACCAGTCAGGTATTAAGGAGCAGTAAAGCCACTTTACTGAAGTACAGAGTTATACAGAAGTTCCAGTTTAGTTCTCCAGCAGTATTAGCATTAGCTGCTAACCGCACAAAGCACTAGCTCTTTGGCCTTTCAGAGGTGAGTATTATCGGCTTGTAGTCTGCTGCTAACTCCGGCTAGCACTGCTGGAGCAGCATTAACATTACCCGCTAACCACAGCGCTAGCTTTTTGCTGTTCAGAGGTGAGTATATCGGACTGTAGTCTGTGCATTCATCGTTAGACAGGGACAAACCGCTAGCTAGCTAATACCACCATTGTAGCATTGTTGGCGGTTAGCGGCTAAGGCTAATGCTCCAGCTTTAGTGGAAATCTGGAAATATAAACTTACTGTAAATAAACGGAAACGCTTTTCTTACCCAAATTAACAGTTTTCAGGAGAGAAATCTGTGTAGATTAACAGATTTTTTTTAAAGAATAACAGTTTTGTACTAAGTACTAAGTACTTAGCTTAGCTTAGCTTAGCTTTACCAGTCTCGCCACCCAGTGGAAAATGTGTGAAAATGTGTGAAAATGTCTGGTGTGCCTTATAGTGTGAAAAATACGATATTTGGGTGCTTCCCCCAGCTTCCCCAGCGACACCCTTGTTCACGTCGATGTAGCATCCTTACTAGTGTCGCTTAATGCCTTATGTATGAAAACAGACCAGAAAATAGATGATCATTGATAGTGCGCCTTATAGTCCGGAAAATACGGTAGTGAGGTAAAAGTGGAAGTAGGTGAAAAATAATACTCCAGTAGATACAGATACAGCATTTTAGTACTTAAGTACAGTAGACAGGTACTTCTACTTCTTTACTTTACATTTCTCATTGAATTTCCACGCAACTCAGCATATTCTTTCCTCTGGTTTGTTTTAAGGCTGACAATATCCTGTCTTATCTTTCTGTAATTAATCTGAAAGCCTAATATGCAGATGAAGCGCTCCAGGGTTCAGTAGATCTGGACAGTGATCAGATTTTGTGCTATGGTCCAGGCCGTGGTTTGTGGCCCCTTTCTTTCATGCTATTTCGGTTCGTACCCAAACTAAACAAGTGTGAAAATCCCCTAAGTGTGAGCTGAGCACTACAGACAGGGCTGGGGATGTGGTATAAGAGTATAGAGGAGAGGAGGATTGTGGGACCTGCAGTCCAGGCTTTGTGAGCAGCGCTTGGCGCACTCCTCCAGGGTGATGCCGGGCAGCAGCGTCAGACGATCCGCGTTCCAGGACTTCAGAACCAGCTCTCTCCCCTCCGACCTCTGGAAATCATTCAGAGCACTGCGGTGGACTGAACAAACACACACACAAACACACACATTCAATTTCTTCATTATACACAGATACACACATGCAGCAGCCATCCACTGCAATAATACTGTTTCTGTTAGTCTTAGGGCTCTATCTTACACCCTGTGCAAGGTGTGTTGCGATGCTCATTGCTATCTTACACCCCACCAACAGTCTATTATTAAACCTTCCACCTGCATCATTTAAATAGCAACAGTGCTTCTGAATATGTCTACACTGATGGGTGTGGTGGTCTAGAAATGAGGTGTGTTCAGTAGGGGTGGGCAATATTATATCGTATACAATATATCGTGACACAGAAATATCGTGATATTAAAAATCCATATCGTGATAATAGGGCTGTTCTGTCTTAAAAGTAGTCTATTATTTACTGTGAAGCTTTAGGTGTATTTATTGTATAGTTGTTTTAGTTTGCAGTTTATATGCATGCACTAAATATTCTGCAATTTTATTTGCTGCATAATATTATATTTTGCTATATTATTTATTTTGCCACATTATAATTATTCAGTTATACTATTATACTATATTCCTGAAATGAATTAATTATTTTAGTTTTCCTATATCGCCAAGTATATCGTTATCGCAAAAATACCCTGAAATATCGTGATATTATTTTAGAGCCATATCGCCCACCCCTAGTGTACAGGTAAATTTCTGGTGTATTGCTTGTTTTTCTTGGTAACAGAAAACACATGTGCACCACTCACTGACTGAATACAACCTAGACAGACACCAACAGTAAGGCGTTCATTGCTATCTTGGCAACACAGTGCAGCACAAATCCAACTTTTACATCAACAATAAACAGAATAGTAAATAAAATAACATTGCTGTTCCTGTAAATGAGCTGCTGGAGCTCCTTCACAGTGTGAACCAGCAGCTCAGTTTCCTCTGCTGAGAAGCGTTTGTTGGACACGTCCAGGTAGCTGCACCATTAAAATAGCAATATGCCAAAGTCAGAGCACACCTGACTCTTAAATGGAATGAAGAGCGAGAGACACACTGATTGGTTTATTTAACGTTACTCCCAAAATTAAAAACACCCATCTCAGGCAGCAGCAGCCTGTCACTTACACACACAGAGTCAATGCTGTGTATCTACACCTTCCAAAGTGATTATCGTGCATGCAATATCATGCAATGACTATGCTTAAACAATAAATCTTGCAAACTTTTGCACATTTTGAGCCACACAAGGTGTACTTTTCCCACTGTTATGATAGCAAAGACACACTGACACGTCTTAAATCAAGCTGCATGGTTGGTCAGTGTAGCGTTTATTAATTAAATTTTCTGACAGTTTGAGGCTAAATGCAAAAATAGAGAATTGGATGTAAAAATTCATTGTTTCATTTTTTTACTATAGTGCAGTGTGCAAAAAATAAGTTTTCATTCATTTTTCCAATTAATTTTTTTCAGATACAAAAATTGACAGATCTGAAAATCGAGAGAAGATTCAACTTTTTATTTTCCTTCTCTTGAATTTCAGATTGGTCAATTTTTGTATCTTGTAACACAAATCTGATGGTATAATCCAAATTACAAAATTGCAAAAAAAAAAAAAAATTCTTAAATTACGATTTTGTGTGGTAGAGATGAAAAAATAAAATTGGTAAAATGGATGAAAACATATTTCTTGTATATGGCACTACTTTCACATCTAATTTTCTATTTTTGCATTTAGCCTCAAATAGTCAGAAAATTAAATTAATAAACATTACACTAAGCATTATTAATGATATACAATATATAGAATAATTAATAAAATACTAAAATAGAGCCCTTAAGTGTTTTGTATGGACATTATTTTTTCAGTACACTAAAACAATACATACCCCTACAGTTTAAAATAACTACCCACTACCTCCTTAAAAAAACAGTATAAACTGTAGAAAAACATCATTATATTTGACAACTGACCAACTGCAGCAACCCCAGATCATAGCTCCGCCCCTTACTGAAACAAATTAAGCCCAATCTGTTGGTCCGGCCCTCCTGAAATATTTAAGCCCAGTTTATTATGTGGACCCTTATTATAACGGTCCGCCCCTGCCCTGGGAAAAGTGCAGCAATGCCTGTAATTTTTCCCCCTCGTCCGGTGATAACACTGACGAGCTCCTCACAGCAGCTTATATACACACGACCTTTGGATCTTTAAACTCTGCTTCTGTAAATGTCCCGTCATGATAGAGGAGCATGATGTGCCCCCACACAACACAACACAACACAACACATACTGTCTATATACTCTATAATACTTATGTTTATTTTATATTGTTTAATTTTTTATTGTATACATTACTCTTACTATAGATTTTTTCAAATATATCTAATAAACTTCCAATAAGAATTGTTGTCTTACTAGGATTGTTTTTGCTTATTTTAAAAATAATAGGAGTAATTTACACTTTATTTTAAGTAATTTAAACCCCAAATAAGCATGAAAAGTTAATTATTTGATTCATAATAACACTTAAGATAGAAAATCTGCGATTTTTGCTTGATTTAAGTCTTACTTAACTCAGTATATAGCTTATTTTAAGAATTTTTACTCATTTAAAATATGCTTACCCCATTGGTAGATTTTTTTTGCTTAATATAAGCATATAGGCTCTAGTTTTTGCCAGCAGATTTGTATTGATATTCTTTAATTTTATATGTTTAATCTTTATCGTTTTATTGATATCAATTGTAATGAAATAATCCAATGCGTCTTCTAGTTTTTATTTACAATTTTTATTGTAAAGCTTTTTGAGCTGCATTCTGTGTATGAAAGGTTCTATATAAAGATTTTTTTGGACTAAACAGCATTTTAAGTGTTAAGTTTTCTACAGTAAGGAAAATATAGTCACTTCAAAAAATTCACTGGCAAAAACTATACAAAATATATGTAAATTAAAAGCTATATACTTTCATTAAGCCCATTTTTTTGTTCTTTTAAGATTTCTATAAAGCTATAAAAGTCTCTATAAGTGAAAAGTGAAAAGCTATAAGTGAAGTAAGACTTAAATCAACTTATTTTTGGCATAAACATGGACACAAGAATGAGAATAAACAAAAAAACAAAATCTTAGCAAGTAAAATAATCTCATTTCAAGATTATAAATCTTAGTTTTTTTATCTGACAAGAATTTTGGTGTTATTAAGCAAAATAAGCAAATTCTGGTGTCCAAATGTAAGATTTTGAGATTAATCTTATTTCAAGAAATCTTACTAAGACATTTTTGGTTACCTCAATGGCAGATTTTTATACGTCTCAATTTACAAATATTTACAAAAATCTTTATTGTCTTATTTATATCTATTATAATGAATTTATCCAATGTGTATTAAAATTGTATTTATCATATTTATTGTAAAGCTCTTCGAGATGCAGTCTGTGTATGAAAGGTGCTATAAAAATAAAAAAATTATACAATTTTTAAAAACATGCTATTTATTTAAATAGGTTCTATTTCTCAGGCAGGGTTTAAGCCTAGTCTCGAATTAAACAGCATTTTAACTGCTTTTTTATTTTTTTATTAAAAGGTAAATATAGTCACTGCCAAAAATCTATTGGCAAAAACTAGACAAAATATATGTAAGGTGAGACATATACACTTATATATATATTATATATAATCTGAAAACGAGGTAAACAAAAAAAAATATTTTATGCAATTTGAAACAAAATGAGCACAAAAAGTCATCAATCAAGTTATTCTGAATATTATATTCAAATTTAACCAGAAAATAAGTGATTTTGCCTGATTTAAGTCTTACTTCACTAATTTTGAGATTTTATGAAAACTTTGAAGTTTTCATAACATCAGCAGATTTTTTTTTGTCATATAAGCATGTACATCTTAGTTTACATTTATTTTGTCTAGTTTTTGCCAATCTTAATAGTTTTTTTTATATCTATTGTAATTTAATTATCCAATGTGTATTTTACATTTTATTTATCATATTTACTGTAAAGTTCTTTGAGCTGCATTCTGTTCATGAAATGTGCCACATAAATCAAAATATATTATTATTTGTATTGTTATAATTATTATTATTATCATCATCATAAGATTTTTAATATTTACGGTCCATTTTTATAGGCAGCGATTAAGCCTAGTCTTGGTCTGAAGAGCATTTTGAATGCAGATTTTCTATTGAAATTAAAATATAATTACTGAGAAAAAAAAACACTGTCAGAAACTAGACAAAATATATGTAAATTTAGACCTTTACACTTATGGACCTTTACACACACACACAAAAAAAAATCAGCCAAAAAATCTAATTTTACTCAAAATTAGCACAAAAATTCACCTGTTAAGTTTTTTTCCTAATTATTGTGTCCAAATTTAAGCCAAAAGAAAGGAGTTTTTTTTGCTTGATTATAAAAAATCTTAAAAAACATAAAACATATATATATATTTTTATAAGCATATATATATCATACATATATACATACATATATTTTATCTAGTTGTTTTTTTCCTGATAATATAACACAGCTGAGGAGGATGAGTTATATTCTGGGTTTAGAGTCTGAGGTCTGTAAGCGGTGTTTCTCCAGCTGTAAACAGCAGCAGATGTGGGTGATATTAGGAGATATTGAGATATATTGTGAGAAATTGTGAGATATTATGAGATATTGTGAGATCTTACCCTGAGCAGCGCGGCTCCACAGCCCCAGAGAGAGGAACACGCAGAGCAGCTTCATCCTCCGCGGGCGCTTCGCTCGTGTTCCGCGTGTTTGGGACCGGAGCTCAGAGCTGACCGGGGGCCGCTGTGTGCAGTACCCCTCCCTCACCGCGGGGGCGCTGGAGCTGCTGAACCTTTTTTCTTATTTTACGTAAAAAAGGGAAAACCTGGCCAAATTAAGAGTTTATTTATTTATATATTTATTTATTTATTTGTTTATTTGTTCGTTTGTTTTAGACAGTATATATATATATATATATATATATATATATATAGGGGTACATTCTGGGTATATCTTATACAAATATATATATATATATATATATATATATATATATATATATATATATATATATATATATATATATTATAAAAAAAATCTATTAATGCATTAAAAAATAATAAAATACATTATCAAATAATGATACAAATTAAGAGTCATTTATTTATTTATTTTTTAGACCGTTATTACACGGGTTCTTATATAAAACATAATTATAAAAATATAAAACAAAAAATCTTATATAAAACACAATTATATTAATAAAAAAATTAAAAAATAAAAAACAAATAAATAAAGTACATTAATAAAAAAAAGAATAAACACTAAGAGTTTATTTAATTTACTGATTTATGTATTTGTTTATTTTAGACAGTAAGTATACAGTATAGTACATAAAGTATATATTTTAGATATATCATATAAAAAACAAAATTATATTAATTAAAATCATTCATAAAAAAATAAATTAATAAATAACAATACAAACTAAGAGTTTGTTTATTTACGTATTTATTTATTTATTTGTTTATTTTTTTTTTTTTTAGACAGTAAGTATACAGGGGTATATTTTGGGTATATCTTACATAAAACATAATTATATTAATAAAAACATTCATAAAAAAAAAAAAAAATTAAATACATAAACAAATACATATACAAACTAAGAGTTTATTTATTTACTGATTTATTTATTTCTTTATGTATTTACTTATTTTAGACAGTAAGTATACAGGGGAACATTTTGGGTATATCTTTTACAAAACAGAATGATATCAATAAAAAAACATTCACTAAAAACAAATAAATAAAATACATTAATAAATAACAATGAAGACTAAGAGTTTATTTATTTATTTATTTATTTATTTGTTTGTTTATTTTTTTCTTTTAGACAGTAAGTTTACTGGGGTACATTTTGGGTATATCTTATACAAAAAATATTTTTTGAACACCCCTCTTATTATTATTATTATTATTATTATTATTATTATTATTATTATTATTATTATTATACTCTACTATAATATACTACATTATTCTATTTTCATACTAACTATATAACTTATAGCTTGCTATATCTATCTTATTTCATATGCATTAATTGTATTATTATTGTCATCATCATTTTTATCATTTGTGTCAGAACTTATTGTGGTGGGTCATTGTGTGTGCAACAAATGTTTGAAAAATAATAAAAATACATTCACAAAAAAGGGGGGCCCTTCTTCTTGGCAGTGCTTATACAGATCAATACAGTGCGCCACCTACTGCTCACAAATCAGTATTTCTTCATAAAGACCAAATCATCTCTCTAAAGCTTTTCTCTCTGTTTTAATTTGAATAGATATATAGAACACTCAGGTTGAGGCCAAGCACAAGTTGCAGGTATCACCGTGGCAACCAGGCAGCTCATTCTAATGATGATGTCACAGTGATGTAGTGACATAATAAAGTGTTCTAAACTCTAAACTGTAAACTCTGCACTGTTACAGTCATTTCTCATCAGTTCACTGGAGAGAAAGCAGCAGGAGAGCACGGTTCACGTCTGTAGTGTTTAACATCAGCTGTATTGTGAGAATCTGCAGGAGATGATGGAGGAGTTTTCATTCAGAGGAGGAAAGAGGAAGAGAGGAAAGGAGAAGGAGGATCCTCAGAGAGTTTTACCGGGAAAAAACACTCTCCCTGAAAGTGAAGCTCCAGATAAAAAGAGACGGAAAGTAGGAGAGAACTGTAGGCGGCCTAAGAAACAGAGAGGCGGACAGAAGAGTGAAAAACAGCAAAAATTCAAAAAGCCAGGTCAGATTTCAGTCCAGATCCTAACTTAAAAATTTATTTTATACTGAGTGAGCTGTGTTTATTACAATTTTAAATATTCACAGAAAGTAGATTCCACTGCATCCTTTATAACCAGTAATAATAATAGGCATTTGCATAGGAACCTGGGTGGGGGATGGGTGGGACATGTCTATCCAATATCAGAAATAGGTAGATTTGTCCCCCCCCCCAAAAATGATGCAGTAGAAAAAGCAGAAATTGTTTTTTAAAAATCAGGAACACAGTGCCTACGTGCTGCCGAGAGGGGGTGATTTTAATGGCGGAGTGCAGATTTAGGCACAACTATGGTGCCTAATTCAGCACCCCCGCCAGGAAAAGCACCCCCTCTCGGGAGGGGCTGCAGGTGGCATGTTCCTTTTTCCTAATTTTTTAAGAGGCAGCGTAGCTTAGAACATTATCTTTACTTACAACATTTCCATTTTGTAAGTAAAGTTAAAGCTAAGAAGACATGGGTGTAATTTTTCCTAACAACAGTAAATGTAATATGGAGTAACTGTTTTCCACAGAGACCTTCTACTCTCGCTACACTATTGGAAAGAAGATAGGGGAAGGAGGCTACGGATCCGTCTTCGAGGGAACACGAAATTCAGATGGCCTTCAGGTTCTTCTTTACTCTGTCTCTCCGTAACTTCACTACTTTAATATCTCACATATTTCCTATTCAGTCCTTATAATTTTAAACCCTTCTTTTGTCTTTTTGTGTAGGTGGCTATTAAATTCGTCCCAAATTCAGTAGGACGACGATACAAGATTGGCGTAAGTGTGAATGTAACCCAGATTTTGCTTTAAAACATGAGCAGAATGTCTAGAAATCCTATTAGCAGTATGATTATCATAGTATTATGCCTAATACAATTTCACGCCTTGGCCTTAGCACTTATCCCTACCGCCTCAAAGGTTGGAGGGGTAGGTTAGGGGAAGTGTTGGGGCTACATTGGTCCTTCAAACTGAGATTTTTTTTAGAGAAACACTCCAAACAGAGGGCTATGAGAATCACTGGAAAGATGGTGCAACACCAGTAACTAAACAAATGCACACATTTGAGTATTTTCCTTGTTGCAAATTATGATAATCACAATATTACCCTAGTTTAATGTGTAGTTTCAATGTTTTATGCAAATTTTCATCTCAATAGCTAGATAATTTTTACGTTCCACCTTAAATGGTGCAACAGACGACAGAGACTGCAGCATTTAAGGTAGAAAGGAAAAAAGAAAGAAAATAATAGCAAATAATAGATGATTTTAGCTTCTCATCACAAAGGAATTAAGAACTGAACAGTGATAATTATTCGCTGCACAATCTGCCCTCTTTCTGAAGACGTACAATAAAATAAGCCCTAAAGTTCACTAGTTAAGCAGCAGCAGCTAGGTTGCTAGGGGTTCAAATAAGAAATGGGATTGGATACATTGGATTCCCAAACCTCATCTGCTCTTCTCTGCATTTTCAATTTAACTAATTAACTATATAATGTGTTCCTGCAGCCTGATGGTTCCAGGCACGTTCCTGTAGAGGTGGTTTTAATGCAGAAGATGAGCGAGCCACCTGTTGACGACAGCGTCGTACGACTAATCGAGTGGTTCGATGAGCCTTGTCGTTATATCCTGATCATGGAGCACCCTAAACCCTGCAGGGACCTGTGGAATTTAATCTGTGCCTACGGAGGTTCTCTCAGTGAGGACATGGCCAGTGATATTATGTACCAGGTGTTGCACGCAGCAATCCACTGCCAGAAGCGAGAGATACTGCACAGAGACATCAAACCGGATAACTTTCTGATCAATATGGAGACCGCAGTGGTCAAACTCATCGACTTCGGCTGTGGTGACTGGATCAGAGACGACGAGTACCATAGTGTTATAGGTAAGTTGGAGTTTTGGGCCCTTAATGCACTACAAAACTAAACAACTTAAAAATAAGGTCCTTAGAGTAGCCTGTGCATTGCAAAAATCCATTGGCAAAAGCTTGACAAATATATATATATATATATATATATATATATATAAATTGAGATGTATATACTTATATTAAGCAAAAAATATATATAAATTGTTCTTACTAAGACTAAGACTAAGGTCTCCTTCCACTAAAATCCACTTTTTCAACTCCACTAGTAGAAATTTATCTTGTGTAAGAAGTAACTATATGTTTAAATCGGATCTCCGGTGGATTCCACATTTTACCGAGACCTTAAACATGCACTAGGGACATGGCATTCATTCATACTAGAGACCACGACTAGACATTTTAAAATAAAAAAAAATAAAAAAGGTTGGAATGATCTTTAAGATAAGATATAATAACAAATGAGGGAGGCAAGAATTAAATAAGAAGCAAAATTGCAGATGTTTTGGGTTTAATTTGGTCACAAGTATCAGAATATTTAGCATGAAAAAATCTAAAAAGTAAGACTGAATAAGATTATTATTATTTAAATTATCAAAATAATGGTTGGATGGACATTTGCATATTGTGATGTGTCTGCGTACAAAAAGTACACGGAAACATAATCCACGCCTGTAGCACAGTTACACCTGAGAGGGCGCTGCAGAGGCAAAAATTACCACAATGAAGGGTTAGGAAATGTTTATAGAAATTCTAAGTATGACTGGTATTTTTTTTACTTCTAAGAAACACATTTCAGCTATTAATTGAAATATATATATATATATAGTTTAGTGGCTCTTTAAATAAATATACAGTAGAAATAAAGTTGTTTTTTGTTCTCAGGCACGTGGCTTTACCACCCACCGGAGAGTATTCTGTGGAGAAGGTACCGCGCCACTCCAGCGACAGTCTGGTCTCTTGGAGTGACGCTGTACAGGATGGTTATGGGACACATGCCCTTTAAAAGCATACAGGAAATCGTCCAAGGGCGTCTAGAATTCAGAGACGACCTTTCCAAAGGTAAGTGAACGCCACCAAAAACTAGTAAATTGGATCTACTATAGGGAATATCGGATTTTTAAATAAACCACGAGTTTCCCATTTGGGGGCGTGTCAGTAACAAGAGGCCAATAAATTAAATAAATGTATTTTAATTGATAAACAAATTCAATAAATTGATGCCGAAAGTTCGCATTGTAAACTGCTTAACTAACTAATAAAATCACTAGCAATACGTGAAAAAACCCATAAAAGTCTAGTCTAATTCACAGTTCTAATAGGATAAAAACATCACTCAACTAATGCACGTCTTATTCGCTTCATTCTCTTTGAGTAGGGCAAAATAAACCTTCTGTTTTTTATGATAATAGACTAAAATTACAAACAAAAGGATTTTTATAATAGTGTCCATTTACACATGACCAAAAAAACACTCAAAATAAATCAAACTTGTAAGTAGGAATTTAATAAATTAATAAATAAAATTGCTAGAAAAAGACACAGAAACACAGAGAACACTTTAACTATTAAAAGTAGAAGTTCTTTTCTTTAGCAAAATAACAGATGAAGCCAGAGAGCGGGGAGTACTGAAAACTGCTACAGGAAGACGTCTGGCTGACCCACATGGAAACAGCAGCTTTAGCCTTTAGTTTAGATTAACATGATCAAGGACTGAGTTAGCAGATCAATATTATAATTAAACATTTTTCTCCCATTTAATTTCCCTCCCTCTCCACAGAATGCTGTGATCTGATTAGATGGTGCCTGCAGGTTGACCCGAACTCCAGGCCTAGTTTGCTGAAGATGAGGAAGCACCAGTGGTTCAAGTCCACCTTCCCAGAGCAGGTTGTACAGAATGAAAATGAGGATACTTGGCATACTTGGTTAAAAAGCACATTATGTGACACTAGTAAGGAACAGGGGTGTAGCCATGTTTTCTATCTAAATCAGAAGGTCTTTCTTTTATTGTTAAACGAGCGCTGTATGTCAATCTACATAGATTTTTCGAATGAAAACTGATTATTTGGGTGAGAAAAGCGGTTCAATTTATTTACAGTAAGCCAGGGCAATATTAGCTAGCAGTTTGTTCTACGTACGTAGCTTGTTTTAGCACAATAAACACGCAGACTACAGTCTGATATACTCACCTCTGGATGACGAAAGATCTAGTGCTTAGAGAGGTTAGCGAGTAATGCTTATACTGCTCCAGAAGCGCTAGCGGGGGTTAACAGCAGACTACAGGTTAATATGATAATACTCACCTCTGAATGGCAAAAAAGCTAGCACTTAGCGCGGTTAGCAGCACATAAGACGAGGTAATGCTAATGCTGCTCCAGCAGTGCTAGACAGGGTAGGCAGCAGGCTGCAGGCCGATAATACTCACCTTTGAACAGTGATAGAGCTACCGCTTAGTGCGCTTAACGGCTAATGCTAATACTGCAGTAGAACTAAACTGAAACTTCTGTATAACGCACTTCATGTACTTCAGCGGAGAGGCTTTACTGCTCCTTAATACATGACTGGTAAAATTCATACATAAGGAGCACTGGATTATAAGGCACATTGATGTTTTTTGGTCAAATTAAAGGTGTTTTTTCATTTTAAGTGCGTCTAATAGTGTGTAAAACACAGTAATCTCATGATTTAAAAATTTACAGTTATACATATCTTTGTTTTTCAGGTCATGGAGAAAGATGAGCCTTCAAGAACATTAGCATGAAGGACAAAAGGGCCATTAACCGGCGCCAAGCAGCTTAATGCAGGGCGTTTTAGTGTGTCCTTGCTATCATAACAACGGGAAAAGTACACCGTGCAGTGATCATTGTGACAAGGTGTAAGATAGGGCCCCACCAGTTTAAAGTGTATTCACTACAGTGGAAACTATTTGAGATGTACACATAACAATGCTTTTTGATAGGAAAGTGTACAATATTTACCAGTGGTAAATATTCGGCACGATATTGGCTGAGGTATCCGGTGTCGCCCAGAGGAGGATGGGTTCTTCTTCTGAGTCTTGGTTCCTCTCGAGGTTTCTTCTTGTTGATCACAGGGAGTTTTTCCTTGCCACTGTCGCCTTTGTGCTTGCTCAGATGAAGCTCGGACCCGGATATCTGTTAAGCTGCTTCATCACAGCGTTCTTTATGTTATGTTTTTCCACTTTAGTGATTGCTTTTTGACATAAATTTGACAGAAATCTTTGTACATAGACATTGGCCTGTTTACTCCATAACCCCCCAAAAAAAACAAATAAATAAAGTAACCTTGTATTTTTGGTCTGTGAGTTTTTATTGCAAAACCTATGTAAAACAAAAAAATACATCCTGTTACAGTATATAAAAAAAATGGAGAAATCTTACAAATTAGGAGAGGGGGTTTCAGAGGGTTGCCGGCACACCTTAAAGAAGGCGGCACACCACACAACACATATTAATGCAGCCAGCACATTATCCAGAACATCCAAAAACAGCTAGCACACCATTTATTACATCATTAAAGCATCCGGCATTTCAACTGGCACATTCTACAGCAGCCGGCCCATCATCCCAGACTTTCTAAAGCAGCTGGCACACCAATCATCACATCCTACATCTCCAGGCCCACCAAAACCCAACACCTTAAAGCATGTAGAACGCTTAACATCAAATAGGAAATATTAAAGCAGACAAAGATCACCATCATTACCTGTAGTAAATCCTAAAGCAGCCGGCACACCATCTGGCACATTTGAAAAAAATCTGGCACACCATCTGGCACATCTTAAAGAAGCCAGTGCACTACACAACACATCTTAATGCAGCCAGCACACCAATTATTACACCATTAAGCACCTGGCATTTCAGCTGGCACATCCTACAGCAGCCGACAAACCAACCATCACATCCTACAGCAGCCGACAAACCAACCATCACATCCTACAGCAGCCGACAAACCAACCATCACATCCTACAGCTCCAGGCACACCAAAACCCAACACCTTAAAGCGAATAGCATACTAAACATCAAATAGCAAATATTAAAGCAGACAAAAATTGCCATAATTCCATATAGTACATCCTAAAGCAGCCGGCACACCTTCTGGCACATCTTAAAGAAACCGGCACACCATCTGGCACATCCTAAAGCAGCCGGCACACCAATCATCACATCCTACATCTCCCAACACACCAAAACACAACATCTTAACGCATATAGCACACCATCCAGCAGTTCTTACAGCAGCCAAAAATCACCATCATTCTGTCCTGCACATCTCAATGCAGCCAGCACACTATCCAGATATCCAGATCCACCAATTATCACATTATAAAGCATCCGGCATTTCAGCTGGCACATCCTACGGCAGCAGACCCACCAACCCAGACTTCCTACAGCAGCCGACAAACCAATCATCACATCCTACATTTCCAGGCACACCAAAACCCAACACTTTAAAGCATATAGCACACTTAACATCAAATAGGAAATATTAAAGCAGACAAAAATCACCATAATTTCCTGCAGTAAATCCTAAAGCAGCTGGCACACCATCAGGCACATCCTAAAGCAGCCGGCACACATCCATCACATCTTACATCTTAACGCATATAGCACACTATCCAGCAGTTCTTACAGCAGCCAAAAATCACCATCATTCTATCCTGCACATCTTAATGCAGCCAGCACACTATCCAGAATATACAAAAACAGCCAGCACACCAATTATCACATTATAAAGCATCCGGCATTTCAGCTGGCACATCCTACGGCAGCCGGCACACCAATCATTACATCCTACAGCTCGCAGCACAGCAAAACTCAACACCTTAATGCATGAAGCACACTATGCGTTAAAAGATGGTAGATTAAGATGGTGATGAACAAATTAAGAGCTTTTTAACTAATCAGTCTTCAAATTGCACAGTGCAATTTAATCAGCTGGCTAATGTTAAGTTCTGACACCAGAAATCTCCCAAGGCAAACATATAAGAAGAAAAAATGTAATCTCTACAGTATTTTAACTATTTGACATTTTATTTGACTATTTGGTATTTCTTGCACCCTCACGATATCAAGCACACAACGATATACGCAACTGACCAGTGAGCTATAGATCACTAAAATAGGGCCCCTTATTTATTAATATTATGGCTGAATAACCTCCACAGTTTCAATTAATCTGAGCTGGCAGTTCACAATAAGACTCTTTCATCCACCAACATTGATATTGAGAGTTATGCTGTTAAGGAAACCACCTATTTTTAACAGATAAAAGCACATTTTACAATTGTATAGGCAGACTATTAGTGATCTTTCCATAAAAACAAAACAACAACAACAAAAAACAAACAAACAAACAAAAAAAAACACTCAGAGTAGGAGTTTTAGAGCCTGTTAGTTTATTCTCTGTTTTAAAAACAATATATATATATATATATATATATATACACATATATTTATATATAGTGTTACTTTTAACACAATAATAAAACAGCCTATAGATATTAAACAGTCACTGATATTAATACAGGTGTGCGCAGCCCGGCACACACTTTCACCTTTAGATCACACCTGTTTTCCGGCTCGCCCCGCCCTCCTGCGCCAGGGTTGGCTTGCAGGTCACGGGGCGTGTCACGGAAAACGGATGGGATAGGCTGCGGTTTCTGGTAAAGCAGGTTTATAGAGAGACTGTCCATTACATTATAGTTGCAACTGTTACATCAGAACCACTAGAGGGAGCCCGCAAGTGAGACCTCAAAAAATATATATTTCTCTGCTAATATATATTTCAGCTTATATTGTGCAGAAATAACAAACAACATAAAACCTTTAGTAACATAATTATTAACATCAGTTTTATTGGTCCTAGAGTAAAACCCTATTTAAAGGCACAAGATCTGCTATATCAACCAATAGTCACCAAAAGTTTCTGCGCTACAGGTAATGAATAGGGTTCCTGCTGTGATGTGAACGAATGTTCCTGATTTTGGAACCTACTTTTGTTGGTTCAAAATCAAGTTAGCAAACCAGAATGGTGCTGGATCCACATTGAAATCCTGTTAGACATTCAGCCTATTGCAAGAAAAAATAAATAAAATGTTACTGTTGCATTTTGATTTTAGTTTTGACATTTATTATGCAGTTCGTCAACAAAAAAGGCAGGGCCAAAGGGACACTTTGATTTCTGATTTTTGATTTCTCTTTTCACAATTAGCTTTTTCATTTTAGATTTGACTGTGAAATAGCCATATGGTAATAAAAATGGCATTTTTTTATTATTTGAATTTTTGTCACATATGACCCATGTTCACTTTACTACAAAAATGTTATAATTGCACTACTGAACTTTTTGCACTTTTTGCATATTTCACTGCTGTAGATAATCATGTATTTACTTGTAAATAATATCTAAAACACATAACTGTTATCATCTACATATTTCCATCCTGGATGTAAATTTAACATACATTATTTTTTTTTAACAAGTTAGATTATTATTTCTTACTTATTATATATTTTTACTTACTTATTTCTATATTTTCTAAAGAAAGAATTTCCTTGTACGAGGGAACTTGTTTCTTACTGTGCACATGACAATAAACTCTTGTTTTATTATTATTAAATATTATTTAATGTAATTTCTAATAATATTTTCACACATTTATGTAAGAATGTATTTGCATTTTCATTTTAGCATTTTCATTTCAGTATTATTTTTGGCAGAATTTAGCTCCTATATTTGGGGTTTGAATCTTAATTGGAGGGATCAGACCACCCCCAGCACCCCAAACCCCCTCCCCCCCCCAATAATTTTTACCCTGTTTATAACTGGAGGTTCAAAGCTTTAGTCATAGTGTCTGCATTACTGAAACATTTAATTTATATTGTCTCTGAATAAAACAATTATTAAACCTGTTATGTAAGGTTATATAAGTATGATTTTGCTGAATTTCTCCATAAGAACTCATTGATTTTGGACTCACTCAGCAGCGCACTCTGGTGGAGGAACAGATCAGGAAGAGATCTGGAAGTGGGTCTCTTCCTATTTGGAAGTTCTGTGGTTTCTGTAAGTATAGTTTCTGGAGTTGCTGTTTGTGTTTTTACTGTATTCTGTGTGTTTTATCTGCAGTGTGTGAGTGTTTTGTGTAGTTTTGGGGAGGTTGTGTGTATTATATATGTGTGTTTATACAGTTGCTCTGCAGGTTATCTGAGCTGGTTCTGGTTCTGGTTCTGATCTGGACTTTGTTCCACTGTGTTCAGGTCAGTAAATTCTGCTGGATACTGAATAACACTCTCAGCATGTGTGCTGCTGCTGCTACAGTATCAGAGGGCTGGCTGAAGGTGGAGATGTGTGAGCACCCTCTGTTCTACAGGCAGGTTCTCCCCCCTGCAGGAGAACCCAAACTCTGCGTTCTGCTCCTGCACGGAATCAGGTTCTCCTCGGAGAACTGGGTCAGTATCGGAACTCTGAGCTGTCTGGCTGGGGCGGGGCTCCGCGCCGTGGCTGTAGATCTACCAGGTAAAGTTCGTTCACCACCTGAAATCCACTGTGTGGCCACCAGAGGGCGCTACTGAATGGGTTCATTTGGAGCAAATCAGCAACATTATAAATGTTTAATCATTTTGTTATACTAAAATTACAGAGATTTCCTCAACACAGAGCAATAGCAATACTTTTTTAGAAATAATTTAAAAAAGTTTTTATACAGTGATGTGTATTTGCCCCTTACAGAATTCTTCTGTTTTTGCATTTTCATCACACTGAAATGTTTCAGATTTTTTTTACATTTAATATCAGACAAATATAACCTGAGTAACTATAAAAAGCGTGTTTAAATAATAATGTTTTTCATTTATTAATGGAAAAAAAAACTATCCCCCCCACATAAATGAACTGTGATTAATAAAAAAAATTGGAAAGCTGAGTATAATTTCACAACTAACCACAACCAGGCCTGATTACTGACAGACCTGTTAAATCGAACATATTCTGACAACAGGAAGCAGATAAAAGATCTAAAAAAAAGCAGCACATTATGAATAAATTCAAAATAAAGTTATTGATCATCTATCAGTCTGGAAAATGTTATAAAGTCATTTCTAAAGCTTATGGACTCCAGAAAATCACAGTGAGAGCTATTTTTCACTAATGGAGAAAACATGGAGTGACTGGCTGACCGAAATTACTCCAAAAGGGCATGGACAACTCATCCAGGAGGTCCCAAAAGAACCCAGAACAACATTTAAAGAACTACAGGATCTCACTCGCCTCAGTTAAGATCAGTGTTAATGATTCAATAACAGGAAAGAGACTGGGTGAAAATGTGAAAATGCGAGTTCCAAGATGAAAAAAAAAAACACTGCTAACCAAAAATATCACACAACCAACAAACATCTTGATTATCCCCCAAAACTTTTGTCACTAAACCATTAATAGCTGAAATGTGTTCCTTTGGCGTATTGAAATATCTCAGTCCTGCTTAAAATTAATATAAACATTTCATAACCTAAAAACACCTTATTTGGGAAAATTTTCACCTATGCAGCGCCCTCTCAGGTTCAATTGTGCTATAGGCGAGAATGAATATGCAAATCAATCAATTTCTCAATATTACTGCCCCCTGGTGACGTCCAACCATCTGCATCTCACTGCTATCAGAGGCACACTGCTCAGCCCAATCAGCTCTCCCTCCTGCCCCTAAACCCATACATCACCCAGTGCCCCTCCCAAACAACTTCTCACACTTTTTAGCCTTTTTCAAATTTGAGCTGAGGGTGAAGTCAGCTAAAATCAGGGGGTTTAAATACCCTTTAAATATTTTCTGTATATCATCAGTTTTGTATGTAGCCTGTATCTGATACCTGTAAAGTAACTCTATAGTTGTAGAGATGTAAATATATGTTGTAAGTTTACCATGCTCCTGTGTTCCTACTGTACCTTTAGGCCTGGGTCAGTCCAAAGCCGCCGAGCCCCCTGCTCCGGTGGGTGAGCCGGCCCCAGGTGAGTTTCTGAAGCAGGTGTGTGAGGGTCTGGGGACGGGACCTGTGGTGGTGATCAGCCCCTCGCTCAGTGGCATGTACTCCCTGCCGTTCCTCCTGCAGCACACGCACCAGCTGAAGGCCTACATCCCTGTAGCTCCCATCTGCACCAACAAGTTCACAGCAGAGCAGTACAGAGACGTACAGGTGAGTCTCAGTACCTTACAGAACAGCTCAACACTGACTAATATTCCAACTGCCATAACATTAAAACCACTGGCAGGTGACAGGTAAATAACATTTAACTGCCTGTATCCATTGGCACCTTTCAACCTAAGCTTTTGTTCTTAATGGCTTTATTTTTTTTCTCCTTACATTACTTTTATATTTTAGGTAGTTTTGAAACTAGTGATGGGACAGTCCACTTTTTTCAGCTCCGATCTGAAAACTGATTTAAAACTCCTGATACTGATACAAATACTGATACTTTTAGTTTGTTTTTAGTACTATGATTAAGGTTACATAATGAGGCTGAAACAGAACACACAGCCCTTTGAAAAGTAAACACAAGTGCATTTAATGCAAATGCATTTAAAAGTCATTTATTTGACACACTTTATACAAAAAACACACAATAGTTGTCTTTCAAATTAAATATTTTATTTTTGATATTTTTATTTAAGTTGAATATTAAATATTTTAAATATTAAATACAAGGCTCTAGGTTTTTTTTTTGCACTGGTTGCGCAGGAGACTTTTATTTTGACACGTAGCGTAGTGGATTAGCTGCAATGGCTAGCGGCTAACTGGCAACGCTAAGTGTATTTCCTAGCTGAATTAATCACTGTTTTTTAATACCAGATTGATTTCTTAGTGCTGGTTAGAGTGGGTAGGATCTATGTGGTTCGATAGTCATTGTGGATTATGGCTGTAAATTAGTTAACTTTAGTTACTTTATACCTTCTTAACACCGGATTACAGCTGTCGGCTCAATGCTAGCTAGGCTAATAGAGATGGCTAACGGCTAACTGGCGATGCTAACTGTATTCCCGAACTATATTATTTGCTGTTTTTAACAGTAGATGAGTGTGTTTGTTCTGGTTAGTGTTGGTAGATCCTGTGGTTCTATAGGATATTTGAATTATGGCTATAGTTTACTCCAGTCTTTAGTTAATACATTCACAACACCAGAATGCAGTTGTCAGTGCTAATGCTAGCTAGGCTAACATACTGCTGGTGTTAATCTGTTCACCCCTTATTAATATTACATGTAGCCATTCTGCTGTTTGCCGTTTCCAAAGTGAAAAATCTCCAGATAGTCAACAATTTTTTGTAGATAAACCGCTAAACTAACTCAGTCAGCCGCAGACTAAAGCTGCTGGATGTTTAGGGTAAACTGTGGAACTGGAATCCGGATTAGTGATGCGTTTCGTGTTAACTTTATGGTGGGTTTATTGTCCAGCTCAATCTGCGGACTGGAATATGGATCGGTAAGTTAAATTACGTTAATATCGGCCTCAATATCGATATTGTATCGGATCAGTCCTATCTCTGTTTGAAACCAGTACTTTTACACTTTTACTTAAAGAGTAAAAAGCTTGAGTTAATATCATTGATAAGATGAGGAGAAAAAAAGCAGCTTGTCTGATTCATACAGAACTAATACTGCTCTACTAAACAATAGGGGTGTTCTAAAACTTTTGCCTGGTAATGTTAATTAAAGTACTGTTAATTAATGTTCCCTCATTGCATTGTAAAGTGTTGCCTTAAATTGTAATCTCTCATGTATGTTTGCACTTACATGTAATTCCAGTGTAGTCGTGTTGATTAATTGTTAATTTTTATGGTCCTGTGTTTCTCGACAGGTTCCTACTCTTATTGTATACGGAGATCAGGACACTCAGTTGGGCGAGGTGTCACTGAAGAACCTGAGTAACCTTCCCAATCACAGAGTGGTGGTAATGAAGGGAGCCGGGCATCCGTGTTACCTCGATGATCCGGAGACTTGGCATAAATCCATCCTGGAGTTCTTGAAAACTCTACTGTAGTAAATTCCCACTACATGAGCAGCACACAGAATGAATTTATATCTTTAAAATCATATCATGTGCAGACATTTTAAGCACCTTGATCCAGTAAAATGAATGATATATTAGAATAAATACAAATAACATAAATCAACCTGGTGAGCTTCTGAAGGAATTTAACAATATGAGCTCACAAGATCTAAATATTTTCTTTAACAAAGAGAAATTAAGCGTTTGTACAGTCTAAACTCTCTCAGTGCTGAGAGAAATTACTTTAAATACTGGGTTATGTGTCTAAAACCTCTGTGCACAGTGCTGCATATTTCTATTGTAATGCTAAAACATTCCATTTTATTCTTTTGTAATATGATAATGGTCTAAGGGAACTTTTTTTATATATAAATCTAATCTAATCTACTAATCAAACAAGACACACCATGATAAACAATTATTACACTGTTAAATTTACTGTAATGTTTTACTACAGTGTCACTAAACACCTTATAAGATCACAACAGAGATATTTTCTTAAACAGTTGAAGTGTAGTATCTTGTAATAAAGACAGTAGTACCAGTCAAAAGTTTGGACACATTACATTTTTAAGTTCTTTCATTATTTTAAAATGTTCTGTATTGTAGATTAATACTAAAGTCATCCGAACTATGAAGGAAAATGTATGGAATTATTTAATAAACAGAAAAAAGTGTTAAACCAGAATATGTTTTATATTTTAGACTCTATAAAGTAGCACCTCCTGCTTAGTTGATCAGTTTTGCACGTCTCTGCTGGATTTTCTCAGTCAGTTTTATGAGGTAGAGTCACCTGGAATTCAGGCTTTCAGTTAACAGCTGTGCTGAACTCATCAAGAGTTTTTGGTTTTTAATTTCTTGAATTTCTTGTCTCTTAATAAAGTGTTTGAGAGCATCAGTTAAAGTAAAGTAGTGAAGAGGTAGAGTTACAGGTATACAGTGAATAGTGAATATTTGAGTAATCCATATTATGAGACGCAAAAAGTGCTCAACTAAGTTATTAGAAACATTTCAAGTGTAGTTGTAAAAAAAGACCATTAAAACTTTACAATGATGGAACTGGCACTCATCAGTACCAGCCATACCAGTAAAAGGAGGAGCAAGAGTTCAATCTGTTGCACAGAATATGTTAATCAGAGTTATCAACCACAGAAACTACAAGTTAACAGAGTATTTTGGTTTGTTTAACACAGTTTTTAAGTTACTACATGATTCCTTATGTGTTCCTTCATAGTCTGGATCACTTCACTATTAATTTATAGTGTAGGGAAAACAAAAAAATGTAATTTGTCACTTTTGTACTGTATGTTTAATATAGAATCTTCGAATAATTATATATGTGGCATGTTTTCCCAAATGTTTTACATAATATCTTGAAATGATTGCAAGCAGTAATTTTATTATTTTTTTCATTGTTACAGTTTTTGTTATATCATTTTGTCATTTCTCAAACTTTTGCATTTAAAATTTGTAACTCTGACTTTTTTTACATAGTTATTATTTTTTCTGCAAAATCTTGACTTGTTATAATCAAATAATGACTTCTTACAAAAAAAGTTTAATTATACTAAAGTCTTGGTGCTGAAGATTTACCACTTCTTCACAATATTAGACTACATATTTACTGTTATGTTTGTATGTATCTGAATGATGTGAAAAATGAATAATACTGTATGAATAAACTGATCGCTGATCTGTTGAGTTGATTTTTTTTTTCTTCACACAAAGAAATAAACACCACACACTGGACTGAAGTGAAAAATATGAACATTATTTAATAACTGATTCTCTGTAATAAACAATTTGAAAATATTTTACAAGGAGTCACAGACACAGTATTTTACAAATGTTTTCCCTCATCTCATTTTTTTTTTATCTGTTTGAGTTACTGTACAAAATAATGGAGCAACACACAGATCCAGTGTCCAAAGAACCGGAGCGATGGGCTCCCCACACACGATCCAACAGACGAACGAAATAAACTCCCACTTTGATATCAGACCTCAGACTCATGATGATTATCAGCAGTACTGTAATCCTAGTTATTATTTTTTTTAATCGATAATGTTTTTTTATTTTTTAAACCTCACTTAATGTTAAATTCAGTTTCACCTTTTTACGGATTTACTTTATTTCTTTTCATTTTTTCTTTTTATTTTTTAACACATTTGTCACGGAGCACCAGACTAAGGACTACAGAATCACATACACACACGTCTCTCCCGTGGAAACGCACCTACTCCGTTGTTGCTAAAGAAGGGGAAGGGCCCCACTCTCCGAACTACTCCTCCCTTTATCTTTATCTTGTCTTTTTTTATTTGATACTTCTTTTTTATTTTTGACAAAAAGCAAAATTGCACTGAAATACAGTAACGAGGACCTCCGGTGTTCCAGTGTTACTCGGAATCGTGACACAGACACACATTTTTTAACTTTAAAGTGTCTTGCCAAAATATGTTACCATGGCTCAGGCAGGTCTTCAGCACTTCCTGCCGTCACTCCCAACGTTAGAAACATCTGAACATTCTCTTTCACACAGAAACCCAGAGGAGCAGGTTCTGGAAGCGAGTTTGAAAGACGGGATGGAGGATAAGGCATTGATTCTTTTAGCTTTAGCGTTAGCTTTAGCGTCAGCTGTAGTCAGAGTTCTGCCCTTCGCTCAAACACAAAATCAGAACACAGCAGCAGAATGAGAGGAGGAACACAATCAGTCAGGTAACAGATTTTGACATGACAGGTGAAAGCCTGAAGACCAGGCTGTTCCTTAGCTCACAAGGTAAAATATCTCCTGCCCCCCTGTGTGTGTTTCTGTGATTGAGGAGTGTGTTTTAATGCATTTATGGAGGCGGGGTTATATATATATGTTTTATATATTTGACTATGTGTCATTAACATGAAGTCAATGGAAGTCTATATGTGCCTTTATATGTCTCTTATTCAGTTTACTGGCACCAGTAGGTTAAAATGAACTAAAACTTATTGGCTTTTCTCAGACTGTTGGCTTAACTTCTCAAAAATGTTCTTAAAATAACTTGAAATTAAGAACTTTCTCAACATTTCCAATAACTTAATCTTAATATAATCACTTATTGGGCTTCAATTAAGAAAAAAATAATAAATAAATATTTTAATAAACTATTTCCAAATATTAGTTTCAGTATTTTTGTCCCCCAAAACTTTTAATTAGTATCTTGAAGTAATAACATATTTTTACAATTTTGATCTCAAATGAATTCCTCATTTTCGCTTTTTAACTATTTTCAAATTAGTGCAGATGTTTCCTTTTCAAATATTCATTAAATATAAAAAAAAATAACTTGACAAAGTATCTTAAAATAATTTGTTTTCTTTTCAATTTTGATTTGATTTTCTGCACATTTTTTTTTTATAAATAATAAGTAATATTTTTAAGCTTTATTTAAGCTTTATTTTCATTTTTTTATTGCATATATTCTCCAAATATTAATTTATTATTTTAAAATCTTTGGTATTTTAAAATTATTTCCTAAATTTTGACTTTATATATTTAAACTATATATTGGAATCATTTATCCACATTTTTCGTTTTTTTTTTTTTTTATAAATAAGGAAATATTTCCCCAAATATTTAAATTAGTATCTTGAAGTAATAACATTTTTACAGTTTTGTTCTCAAATGAATTCTGCACTTTTTTATGTAATCACATCTTTTCCCAAACACTATGTAGTAGTTTTATTTAATACAGCTTTTTATTTTTGGCAAAAAAAACTAAACATTTTATATATTAAAAATTATATATATTAAAAAAAAAAAGAATATATATATATATATATATATATATATATATATATATATATATATACATATATATATATATATATATGTATATATATATATATATATATATATATATATATATATATATATATATGTATATATATTAGTTTAATATTTTTAAATAATATAAAATTATTTAAAATAATATAATATTTTTATTTTAATTAATATCTGGAAGCAATATTTTTTTCAATAAATATTTTATATATTTTATATTTTATATTATATGTTTGACTTTGTTTTGACTATGTTTTTCTAATACATACGTATTTTCCCAAACCCAATAAGTTAGTATTTCATTTTATTGCACATATTCTCTAAATATTCATTTAGTATTTTGAAATAACTTGACTATCTCAAAATAATTATGTTTTCTTTTGATTTTGACATTTAAATTTTTTTTTCAATTTAAAAATAAAAAATATTATTTCACATAATATGAAATTTAGCTAAGTACTGGCATATATTCCCCCCAAAATATGTTTTTTTTTTCAGACTGAATATTGAAAATGTCATAATTTTAAGAAAATAATTCCTTACTATTTAACAAACTGCTGTCAGAAACAGAACAGGATTTATATAAAAAAGACAATTAAAATGAGCTTCCATAGAGTTCAGTCGGGAAGTGTTTTGGAGTTGTGAACGGTGCAGACAGACAGCAGGCCTACATTAACAGCACTAGTGGGTAATGGTGTGTACTCGTGCTCATGGCCCTGGTGATAACAAACACCACACTACATTAATGATGGTGATGCAGTGCTTCTAATGTTTCCTAATGAGCCGAACTGTGTGTGTGTTGTCCCTTAAGTGTATACACTGCACAGACTAAAATCCTAGCAGGAGGAATCCTCTTAAATCTAGTTTAAATATCTGTAATTTCTAATTCTTGTACTGTTCACAATATTGTTTTTATTCATTTTAAACTTATTTTGAACTTTTAATTCTTAGTTTTAAGCAATTTAATCGACCAAAAGTCTATTATTATATTGGTAGATATATTTGCCTGTTTTAAGCATTATTTCTAGACTAAATACTAAATAAATTGTCAGTTATTTTCCTGAATTAGACACTTTTAGTAGATTAAATCACTTAAAGGGGACATATACATCTTTTTACACTATTTAGAATAGGTCTATGGGCTATACAGAACATGTTTATTAACTTCTTTGCACACAATTCACAATTCTTAGCCTCTTTGCCACATCATCTGTTTAAAGTTGCCTATGATTTGTGATTATTAATACTATTCGGTACTTTTATTTTACTGTGTATTTTATATTCTAGTCTGTTTAATGTTGAATTATGTGAGGTGACCTGGAGTGTCAAGAAAGGTGCCCACAAATAAAATGTATTATTTTATTCTATCAATAACTCTCACATAAAGAGATCTCACCAGCTCTATTTCTACCAGTTTTAGTCTCTTTCAGAATGAGTAATTTAAGGGCGCTGTCACGTTTATGCAAATAAGCTGTTGTTGGCCACGCCCCATATTTATGTTGAGCGTGTATCACATGTTACTGTTAGCTTGTTATTAATTAACTTTGATAGAAGCGCAAAACTCATTATTCAAAACGTTTTTACATCTCTCTCATCTGCTGACTTGCCGCGGACTGTAGGTACAGATCCCTCCCTCAGAAGAAGTCTACTGGCTAATCCACTACTGGCTGTGTACTGTCTGAGGTTTTCATTTTTAACTTATTCCTAACTTATAATTCTTTGTTTTTAAGCAATTTCATCTACTGAAAGTGTTTTATTATATTGGCAGATATATTTGCCTGTTTTAAGCATTATTTCTAGACAAAATGCTAAATAAATTGTCATTTGTTTTCCTGAATTCGACACTTTTAGTAGATTAAAGCACTTAAAGGGTACATATACAGTACCTCTTTTTACACTATTTAGAATAGGTCTGTGGTCTATACAAAACATGTTTATTAACCTCTTTGCACAATTTTCTGCCTCTTTGATCTCAGCAGCTATATTCTTGCCAGTTTTAGTCCCTTCTAGAATGAGCTGTTTAAGGGCTCTCTCACGTTTATGCAAATAAGCTGTTGCTTTTACTACACATTTTTAACTGTGATGGAAGCACAAAACTCATTTTTGAAAGTTCTTACATCTCCCTCATCTGCTAACTTGCCACAGACAGTAGGTACAGATCCCTCCCTCAGAAGAAGTCTACTGGCTAATCCAGCAGACCAAAATGGCCAAACGGCTCATAGTAGCAAATGATTTTGTAAAAATTCGTAAGAATATTAGAAATATTAGATATTTAGGCTACATTTAAAAGGATTTTCACTATTTTTTTGCAGTGTTATTATACATTCCATGGCCTGTCCTTGCAGAATACTGCTGATTTACAGACTCCTCCAATCACACACACACTGTATGCCCTGTGCTCAATACGGAAGATAAAGTGTGATGGAATATAAAGGAGAAAAGGAAGAGAGAAGAAAAGCAGATAAAAGATGTAATAAAATAGAAAAACAGGCAGAAAGAGAGCAATTACAGGGAGACACCGTGAGATGGAAAGTCCAGGGAGGGTTTTTAAGTGTGATCATTCTTGTGTACAAAGGCAGACAAGCTGAATCGCAAGCCGGAGACAAAAAAAGACACGTGAAAAACATTCTTCTCACACCTGCAAAACGGGACAACATTACTCCATCTTCTTCTCCCACCATGACAAGACATCCGGGATGCTTTCTCTCTTTTTTTTTCTTCTTTTTTTTTTTGCAAATAAAATGATTTTCACTGATTTTTCCAGCTGAATACAGCAAACACTGCTTCAATTGCTGCTGCATTTGTAAGCAGACAATACATACAAGGTGCACACACACACACACACACATACACACATGTACATACACACACACACACACACACACACACACATACACACACACACACACATTCACAATAAGTGTATTACAGAAGCCTGCAATGAAAGCTGGCCATCACTGTGTAGCCAGTTCAGCCACCCCATACAACCATATACACACATATACAACATACTGAAGCTCATCACAACCCAGAAGACTTCAAATAAAATTCAAATCATTCTATTAAAATAAATAAATAAATAAATACATAAATGAATGAATAAATAAATAAAAGCTCAAGTTGACCTCTACTACAAGTCCTCAACAGTCACAGCATTGTGAAGAGAGTTAAAGAGAGTTAAAGACTCCACAGTGAATGACATTACTTTCACCAGTGTGCAGTATATAGAATATAGTATATTGATTGCCTCTGTGGTAGGTCTAAAAGTTATGGACGCCACCAGGCGCCCTTAAAAAGGTCAGGAAACGCTTTTTTATACTCCTTATTATGTAAATTAACTGATACACAGCAGAGCTTTCCACCTTCAGAGATCACTTTAGATCTTTTAAAATTGATTTCTACATTAGGGGCAAGTAAAAGAAAGAAGAATAAAGATATATATATATATATATATATATATATATATATATATATATATATATATATATATATATATATGCATATATATGCATTATAACAGAAGGTCCCCAGAACAACAGTTGGCTATGTCTGCTCCGGAGGCTATGGCAAAATATTCTTAAACGAATCAAAAAACACTTAAATAACCCTACTGTACTAAAGGCCAGTCTGGTCTTATTTCTGTGAGAAATAGTTCCCAACTCGTAGCTTTACACTCTGAAGGCTGCGGCTCAGAAAAGACGGAGGAGTTTGGAAGAAAGAAATTGCCTAGAAATGCACAATTTTGTGTAAAATCAACACTTTCATTATTAAATTAATAAAGCAACTCCTGAAGAGTTAATTTAACTCTAAAAGTGTTGATTTAATGCAGGCAAATACACTGTTCACTCAAAAAAAAAAATCATATAGTATAACTGGTCTGCTGTAGTTTTTGTTTTTCCAACTCAAAAGTGCATCAAAGCACAAAAAAGAGGGATATAAAGATAAATGCTCACTTTCAAATTGTTATTTTTCCGCATGATCTGAACATTAAAAACTCTATTTTTATAGTCTGTGATAATTAGCCTGATTGAAAAGCTTGAAAATCACTTGGAATACACTCTTAAAAACAACGTTTCTGCTAATATTGGCCTTTAAAGAACAATCTCCCTTCCATTTTTTCTTCCATTAAGATGTTTTAGCATGTTTGTCATATGAATAAAGTTTTTGATCTAAAGGATCTTCACCAATTTCTTCTATTATAACAAACATGCATAGAAACAATCATAATGGAACCTCTGAAAAAAGTGGTTCTTCCAAAGAAAGCCATGCTTAAAGAACCGTTTGTAGAACCTTTTAGTCATAGCCAATAATATAAGTTACGAATGTGACTTTTTCTTTGCCTTTCTTTTGTACAGTGAGCACTTTCAAGCACTTCACTCGCTCATGTTTAGCAGGTTTAAGATTTGCATTCTCTCAGTATTCCAACAGATTTTGGTGCTTCGCATCAATAACACTACTTACTTTTTGAGTACGGACGTTAAAATGAGTGTTAAAATGTGCATTTCAACTTAAATCAAAACTACACTATGTGGGTAGATGTGCTCCCGATGACAAGACCAACACTGAATGGCAAAAAGTGATATTATTCTTCATCGCATTTTTAATTGTAATTTTTTCGCAGACTGATCTTTAGCCAGACTAAGCTGCAGTTGATAGGAGAACCAGGATATTGACTTTGATACTAAATATGTTGAGTTTAAAAATGGCCTCACTTATGGAGTATATGGAGTATGGAGTATTTTAGACTGGTGATGTCTATATATTAATATATTAATATATATTTCAAGATATCCAATTTGTATATTTGTCTATATATTTGAGAACATGGAAGAGTTACTGCAACCACAGTCACGGTTTCTCTCTCGTTTCTCTTCTTTTTCTCAGCACTTCTCGTCTATTATAGTTAGTTTACTGACCATCCTAACAGAAAGATATGCCTAATGAAGCCCTTATATGACTAAAGAAAAGAAGAGAGCAAATGAGGCAAATTGAAATACAGGCCTGGTCTCTCTCTCTCTTCTACGAGGTTTTTCCTTCTTATCCCTATCTGCTCTTATGATGCTCTACTACGTACTACGCGAGTTGCTTTTGCTTTTCTCCCGTGTTTCTCCTCGTCCTAGTTTGGCTAAAAAAATAAGACCACGCAACAAGTCTATCTCATTTTGGCAAGAAGTAGATATAGTGCATAAATAAACAAATGATATTTTTTCATAAATAACATCTATCGTCTTCCCTCTCTGGTTATATCCTAATGTATGGAGGTATGCTGCTTTAAATACTCACAGGTTGTTACTCGTTTATTTATTTTTTTTTTTCCCGTTAGCTGATTAAAGTTCTGTGATTGCATTACTGATTTTTCTAGAAAATGGCAGAAGGTTCTGTAGCCCCATGTCAAATTAGGCAAGCAGCAAAGCAGCGAGACCGGAGGCAGTCGCTGGCCTGTAAAGGATGAAGATGAGGAGGATGAGGAGGATGACTTGAACTGTAAAGGCAGAGTCTGACAAAAACGCGATTTTCCCCCTGTACAGCGAGGGAACGTTCGATCCATGTTCTTCCGCACTGCCCCTCCCACGTCGTCGGGGGTTCCAGACGCTCGTCTTCCCTCCCACAGCGGCTTCGTCGCCGCCCGACGGTCGAATGCGTCATTGACTTCCTCAGCTTCTTCTTCCTCAAAGAAACCTCTAGCTCCTCCTCCCACGAAAAAAAGCTGCTGATTGGCAGGAGACGATAAAAGTTCTGCAACGGTCACTAAGCAACAACCTGTGAAGCTAAGTGGATGAAGCAGTATGCCGGGCTTCCGTATTAAGGGCAGCGGGAAGTCCCTTTAATACCTATGACTAGAGCGAGGGGAGATAAAGGAGAAATGCAGAATTACAGAGAGGAGAGGGAGGTCGGCGGAGGAGGAAGTTAAAGGGAGAAGGGTAAAATGTGGGGGTGGGACACCAGAGAGAGGAGAGGGAGCTGGAGGAGGAGTAAAGTGTAGATCGACGGGCGGAAGGAGTATCCTCGCCCGCAGTCTGTCGTATTCTCCTGAAAAAAAAAACACACACAAAAAAAAACCCAGAACGAATCAAATTAATGATGCAAACGTAAAAAAAAAAAATCAACTTCTATAGAGTTAATTCAACTCTAATAGTTTTTATTTAATACTAGTAAATATACTGTATATGTAACTAGGGCTGGGCGATATGGCTCTAAAATAATATCACGATATTTCAGGGTATTTTTGTGATAACGATATACTTGGCGGTATAGGAAAACTAAAATAATTCATTCATTTCAGGAATATAGTATAATAGTATAACAGTATAATCATAATGTGGCAAAATAAATAATATAGCATAAAATAATATAATGCAGCAAAAAATATTGCAGAATATTTAGTGCATGCACATAAACTGCAAACTAAAACAATTATACAATAAATACACCTAAAGCTTCACAGTAAATAATAGACTACTTTTAAGACAGAACAGCCCTATTATCACGATATGGATTTTTAATATGATATTTCTGTGTTACGATATATTCTATACGATATAATATTGCCCACCCCTATATGTAACAGAGTAAGAAAATCCCGTTGTTTTAAATGAATTTTATAAAATTAGACTTTTCAATATTCTAAAATGGAGTTTTGGCGGCCCCTGCTGGTAAGTGGTGAACTGCAGTTACGCTGTTTCATCCCTCTGAGCCACCAGCCCTCAGCAGCAGTCTCTGATTCTCTGTAGGTGCTGAGCTCTGAATTTTTATTAATACATAATAATAGTTTAAAAAATATTTTAGGTTAAAAATACTGCTCTAACTTTGTTTATAAAACATATTAAAACTTATTTTCGTGAAGAATCGATTGTTTTAGGTTGTAGTTAAACGTTTAAGGGTTTATTTCTCGCTCCGTTTTCCCTCCATTTTCTGTCCTTTGTTAATGAGAGATATTTTTATTTATTTACCAGCCGGCAGTAACTGCAGTACCCACTTCACCACGACGGAAGTAAAAATATACACATATTGTTTTCCAGAATAAAAGTGGATGAAAGCATGAACTAGTCTGCTGTAGTTTTTGTTTTTCCAACTTAAAAGTGCATCAAAGCACAAAAAAGAGGGTCTAAAAATCTAAAGATATATTCTCATTGTGTACTTATCCTAGGAACAACTTAGGGATGAGTATGAGGAGAAATAAGCAGCAGCAGATGAAAAGAAAGAACCGTTTCTCAGCTCGTTAGCAACTCTATGGGATTCACTATGTTAGCGCTATGTTAGTAGCAACAGAAATACAAAAGTACAAAGTGTTTTATTAAACAATGAACTAATCTAATCTAATTTAGCTATTTATAGGTTTATGTTTGAGTAAAATGAACATTGTTGTTTTATTCTATAAACTACAGACAACATTTCTCCCAAATTCCAAATAAAAATATGGTCATTTAGAGCATTTATTTACAGAAAATGAGAAATGGCTGAAATAACAAAAAATACTTCATAAAGTTTAAGAGTTCATAAATCAATATTTGGTGGAATAACCCTGTTTATTTTTTTTAAATCACAGTTAATAAGTTTTCTCCTCCACCAGTCTTACACACTGCTTTTGGATAACTTTATGCTGCTTTACTCCTGGTGCAAAAATTCAAGCAGTTCAGTTTCGTTCAGGTTTGATGGCTTGTGATCATTCATTTTCCTCTTGATTATATTCCAGAGGTTTTTAATTTGGTAATATTAAAACAACTACTCTTATTTCTTTTCCAGAGCTGTATAATAAAAAAAAACTACATAAAAAAGAAAGAAAAGTTTTAATGTGTATGATGGTACACGTACTGCTATGTTGTAATCGAAGCAGGTGGAGGGTCCTTTTCTATATCGTGGTGGCGGCAGGTCCATACAGGGATCTTCTTGCTTGACTGAATGGAAGATGTTAAAGAAGTTCTACAGTCCAGAGAGACCATAACCATTTAAATCAATTTAATTCAGGAATATTTAGAATATTAACAAAAATCAGGTCAGGTGATTTGGAGAAGGATACACTCTACTTCATCCTGAGACAACTTTTCTATATCGCAGGTGTTGCAGGGCAGCTTCTCAGCCACCACAAACAGCAGGTTGGTGTTATTTAATCTCTTGGCGTGGATTAATCTGAGAAACACAAAGATTCTTATTACAATACAACTGCATACAGGAATTTACAAAATCACTTATAATAAGTAATTATAGTTGTACTGTGTACAGTAATTGAAACAATGCTACTATGCACTCTATAGGTCCTATAGTTGAACCGTCAACTGTGCACCATGCAGCTTGATTTAGGGCATGTCAGTGTGTCTTTGCTATTATAACGACAGGAAAAGTACACCTTGCGTGGCTCAAACACAAAAAAGGCATGTTCTAAGTCTCTTAATTAGTCATGGGTGTGGTTAATTTTGGGCGTAACATGAAATAAACCAACCAGCCTGTCCCTTGCTCATAATTCCCTTTAAGAGTCTGGTGCGCTCTGACTTTGGCAGATTGCTATTTTAACAGTGCAACTACCCACTCCCAAGATAGCAATGAACGTCTGATTGTTGGTGTCTGTCTACGTTGTATTCAGTCAGTAATGCAGCTGTGTTTTCGTTGGCAAGATAGCAATACACCAGAAATATACCTGAACACACCTAATTTTCAGACCACCACACCCATCAGTGTAGATATATTTAGAAGCACTGTTGCTATTTAAACGATGCAGGCGGAAGGTGTTAAAACAAATAGACTGTTGGCGGTGTGTAAGATAGCAATGAGCATCACGAATACACACCTACGCAAGTGTAAGATAGGGCCCAATATATACATATATACTACTAACTACTAACTATACTGTGCATGGTTACTGTACCTGTATTTTGCATAGTAATTGTAAATGTACTATATATATATATATATATATATATATATATATATATATATATATATATATATACACACACACACACATTATATGTAGTATTCCTTTTATAATAAATGGCTAATTTATTACCACTTATTTAAACCGCTTTAAAATAGTAAAACAAAAGAGTTTATTAAATAGCTTATAAACCATTAATAAGCAGTTACAACACATAAGTAAAAAGGGCAACAGTGGTCTGTCATGTACGATATTGATGATGATTCCACATTCATTTATACTGTTAAACATCAGATCTTCTATATATATATATATATATATATATATATATATATATACACACACACACATTATATGTAGTATTCCTTTTATAATAAATGGCTAATTTATTACCACTTATTTAAACCGCTTTAAAATAGTAAAACAAAAGAGTTTATTAAATAGCTTATAAACCATTAATAAGCAGTAACAACACATAAGTAATATAAGTAATATATATATATATATACTTTGTCTTTTCCATCAGTGATCATTAACATTTCTGTTAATACCTTTATTCATTTAACTATAATAACTATAATATTAACCCTCCTGTTATGTAACGGGTCAAATTGACCAATTTTGTAATGGTCAATACAATATACAAATATTTGTATTTGAATAGTATTTTTTTTAGTATGAAACATCTTCTGCTTGCTTTAATGAGTGTAATCAACATATAATATGAAAATGTTTCATCTTACATATTTGCAACAACCACCCCCTGCAAATACAAAAAACTAAAACTAAATTTCCAATGTTATGTTTCAATATTATGTAAAACTATTGTGTTTTATTAAATAATAATAAGTTAGGGAAACACTAAAAAACTTGTTTGGATTTTTTTGGTTTTAGACGTCTTTTAGATGATTAAACATGCATCGGGTCAAATTGACTTTATATATTATTTTATTACATATGTCATGTATATGTATAAGTCATTATCACTGGGGTATTTTCTGTTTATGTGTTTATTAAATGCTTATTAATGTTTTTAAAGTATTTACAACTTAATTTATAACCATTAATAAACTCCTTTATGACAAACTATTTACAAACCCTTTATAAAGGAGCCTTTTTTAAAGCTGTCTTTTGGAAAAACAAAAAGCCCTTAAAATTATCCTGATTTCAATCACAGCCACAACTTCATTTGATTTGAAATAAAAAAAAATCCTTAAAATGAACAGGTAAATCTGACCTGGAGCAGTTGTCACAGTCTTGCACTATGCTGTAGGAGCTGCTGATGTTCCCGAAGTAGAACTGTGTTTGTACTGTGACACAGCTGGTTTCTCTGGAGTCCATGCTGTCTGCTTCAACTTCATCTACACACAAATACACACACAGGATATAGAACTGTGCAGGATGCTCATCTTCATCTGGAGCCATATTATTAAACGTGTTGCAATACAAACAAATCATTTCTAAAGAACCTGAATAATTTTTATTAAGACTAGTAGAAAATGTACTCCCACAAATTATGTTACAGTATGAAAGATGGATGAATAAGTCTATAATAAAGAGTAATAATAAAGAGGATTAATGTGGAGGATTAACACTTTTTTTACTGTTTACTACGTAATTCCATGTGTGTCCCTAAATTGTTTTTATGTCTTTTATAATAACATCTACAATGTTGAGAATATACAGTTGTGGTCAAAAGTTTACATACACTTGTAAAAAAACATAATGTTATGGCTGTCTTGAGTTTTCAATAAGTTCTACAACTCTTATTTTTCTGTGATAGAGTGATCGGAACACATACATGTTTGTCACAAAAAACAGTCATAAAATTTGGTTCTTTCATAAATTTATTGTGGGTCTGCTGAAAATGTCACCAAATCTGCTGGGTCAAAAATATACATACAGCAACATTAGTATTTGGTTGCATGTCCCTTGGCCATTTTCACGGCAACTAGGCGCTTTTGGTAGCCATCCACAAGCTCCTGGCAAGCTTCAGGTCGAATGTTTGACCACTCTTCTTGACAGAATTGGTGCAGTTCAGCTAAATGTGATGGTTTTCTTGCATGAACCCGTTTCTTTAGCACTGTCCACATGTTCTCAATGGGGTTTAAGTCAGGACTTTGGGAAGGCCATTCTAAAACCTTAATTCTAGCCTGGTTTAGCCATTCCTTTACCACTTTTGATGTGTGTTTTGGGTCATTGTCTTGTTGGAACACCCAACTGCGCCCAAGACCCAACCTTCGGGCTGATGGTTTTAAGTTTTCCTGCAGAATTTGGAGGTAATCCTCCTTCTTCATTACACCATTTACTTTCTGCAAAGAACCAGTTCCACTGGCAGCAAAACATCCCCAGAGCATAATACTACCACCACCATGCTTGACAGTAGGCATGGTGTTCCTGGGATTAAAGGCCTCACCTTTTCTCCTCCAAACATATTGCTGGGTGTTGTGGCCAAACAGCTCAATTTTTGTTTCGTCTGACCAGAGAACTTTCCTCCAGAAGGTTTTATCTTTGTCCATGTGATCAGCAGCAAACTTCAGCCGAGTCTTAAGGTGCCTTTTCTGGAGCAAGGGCTTCTTTCTTGTATGGCAGCCTCTCAGTCCATGGCGATGTAAAACACGCTTGACTGTGGAGACTGACACCTGTGTTCCATCAGCTTCCAAATCCTTGCAGACCTGCTTCTTGGTGATTCTTGGTTGACTCTTGACCATCCTGACCAATCTCCTCTCGGCAGCATGTGATAGCTTGCGTTTTCTTCCTGATCGTGGCAGTGACACAACTGTTCCATGCACTTTATACTTGCGTATAATTGTCTGCACAGTTGCTCTTGGGACCTGTAGCTGCTTTGAAATGGCTCCAAGTGACTTCCCTGACTTGTTCAAGTCAATAATTCGCCTTTTCAGATCCACACTGAGTTCCTTTGACTTTCCCATTGTAGCTTTTGTAGCTGAGTCTAATCACTGGGTCAAATGAGCCCTATTTAAATGGGCTCATGAGAAGTCAACAGCTGTAGTCAATCAGAATCACTTACAAGAAGTGAAGAGGCCATGACATGAAGCTAATTTGATTGACACAACTCGCTACATCACCAAAATTGACAAATTTTGTTGCTGTATGTATATTTTTGACCCAGCAGATTTGGTGACATTTTCAGCAGACCCATAATAAATTTATGAAAGAACCAAATTTTATGACTGTTTTTTGTGACAAACATGTATGTGTTCCGATCACTCTATCACAGAAAAATAAGAGTTGTAGAACTTATTGAAAACTCAAGACAGCCATAACATTATGTTTTTTTACAAGTGTATGTAAACTTTTGACCACAACTGTATAAAATAAAGAAATAAAAAATAATAAAATGAATGAGAATGTGTGTCCAAACGTTTGACTGGTACTGTACATAGTTTGTGATGAACATCTGTACTGTACACACCTGTAATGAACCAGCTGTGGTAGGCAAAACCATAAAGCATCTGCTGGAAGATTGACCTGCAGCACAAAGACATGAAATTGCCATGATTCTCATTTAAAACCAATAAAACATGATAGAAAATATGATTTAGATGATTTAAACAATAATAAGTTTAGTGCATATCAGAAATACAATCTGTAACATCAGCTTTGTGTTTTCTAGGTTTTATGTTTTAATATGTTTGCTGATTGGAGAGTTGTTGTTTTTTTACTGTATGTTTGAGGAATGTTCTCTTACCAAGCTGCTGCTGAAGTCCACCAGGCCACGTTGAGTAAGTCGGCGATAGTGGGCTAGAAGATAAAAAAAAAAGAGTTAAAGCACCATAAAACACCATAAAACACTATTCTGTTAACTCTGCAAATACTTGGTTATCTTACTTAACCTCTTACTGCAGAAGCGCCCTCTAGCGGGCCCGCCGGCGGGCCCGTTCTGACTATGTAAATCAGAACGCTTAAAAGCGTCAAATATTCTAAACATACCGACCAAATAACCGACTCATATTCTTTAGTACTACTTTAACTACCTGCATGCAAATTTACAGCCATCTACATGAAACTAGTCGCCAGAAATCGCCAACTGAAAACAGCCTGTTTTTTCACATTGTTTACACGAGAAACACGCCTCCCCAACAAAATAGCCTTATAAAATAATATTAGTGTATAAAATAACATCATATTATATTATTGAAAATTCACTTACTATCACAGCATCCACAATACAGCACTGAACCGCAGGTAAAATATCCATAAAGTCCTTTATTTGCCTGCTCACGGCTCCTCAAAAACATGCGTTTAGTTTCAGCGCAGCCGTAACGTCGTATTCTCAAGCTCCCAGCGACTACACAATGGAATATTTTCCGTAAAGTTGTACGTGAATACAAAGCTAAGGGTGTCCTCTTCTAGATTCAGTGGTTTTTATTGGTCTACAATCCACTACTTTTCTTGAGTGATCGTCTTTTGAACCAATGGCGTGAGCGCTGGATCGCGCTGGTGTTCAGGGCTGTCCAATCAAATCAGATCATAGGCTTTTTCCAGCGTCACAAAAGTGATTGACACCTATTTCAACCAATAGTCCACCCTTAGACGAAAACACTGATACGTAATTTGCCCTGATTGGTCTCCGAATGGCTGGGGGAGGGGCATGCCAAACCGTCACCAAGTCACAAAAAAAACACCCCTCTCCAAACGTTAAAACACACAGCGCACACAGCGCGCAAACATGTGATTTTATGTGTCATTTCATCAAAAAAATATTAATATTACCCTGAGATGGACTCACATTAATTTATTTTATCACAAAGAAACAAAAAAATATTAAAATGTTGTTTTATAGAGACAGATTCACCTCTGTATCAGACTGGGGCGCTCTGGAGAGGTTTTTAAGCCTTTGGTGACGCCTGGTGGACACCTTATATATAATGCAGTATAAATTCCCATGCTGTTAAAATAATGTTTTCAAATTTTGTACTTTGTTTGACAAGACCCTAATAAACCAGGAAATGTAGAGAATGATTAGCTAATCATCACCAACATCCATACACACACTATAAACTCAAAATATAATAGGCGCTTTTTGTTTTTTTTACATTTTCCTCTGCATTTAATGTTCTCAAATAGATCCTAAATAATGAAAATTACCTCTTGAAAGTGAATTACTGTTTTGTCCCAAGTGTCTACTTCAGTTTAAGCCCTGACTGGTCATTGTGCTATATGTAAAACTTAAGATATCCAGTGTGATAGCATAGTAGTGCAAATCGCATGAAAATGAGCAAAAACATGGATCAGCAGGTTATCTATACTTTAATGGAGCAATAATTTTACATTTTCACACAATTATCTGAACGTTCTACTTCTTAAACAGGGTTCTTGCTCCATTTTAAAAGTCAAATTTAATGTTTTTAAGCCCTTTTTAAGAAATTAAGGCTTAAAAATGTATTCATAACTTCTTAAGTAGAAAATAATTTACTGTATTGAAAATTAAAACTTAACGTTTCCCATTTGTTATCAAACTGATGCAGAACATGTTAGCATGTTAGCTAGCTCTCCGCTAACCCTAGTCCCCCCCACCGTTAATGTAGCTAACTCACCTCTAACGATAGTATGTTAGCTAGCTCTCCGCTAATGTTAACTTCGCTAACCTTAGTTCTCTCTTCAGTAGGGTTAGCTAGCTCTCTGTTAAAGTTAGCTAGCTCTATGCTAACCTTAGTTCTCTCTACTGTAGGGTTAGCTTGCTCTCTGCTAATGTTAGCTAGCTCTACACTAACCTTAGTTCTCTCTCCAGTAGGGTTAGCTAGCTCTCTGTTAAAGTTAGCTAGCTCTATGCTAACCTTAGTTCTCTCTACTGTAGGGTTAGCTAGCTCTCCGCTAATGTTCGCTAGCTCTACGCTAACTGTTGTTCTCTCTCCAGTATAGCAATGTTAGCTAGCTCTCCACTCATTTTGGCTAGCTTTCCGCTAACCTTAGTTCTCTCTCTAGTAGGGTTAGCTAGCTCTCCGTTAATGTTTTCCAGCTCAATGCTAACCTTAATTTTCTTTCCAGTAAGGTAAGCTAGCTCTCCGCAAATGTTTGCTAGCTCTACGCTAACCTTAAATTACATAGTAAAAGATAAGTACAGAATACAGACTAATATGTTAGAATAATGTTATTATGTGCTTTCTCACTGGCATTAAACACACCACAAATGTTACTCCTATTTCATTTCAGCTCATTTTTATTTAATCCAGCTTCCCATCGTTTAAAAATAAAACCCTATCCAATATAAATCTCTTCATCCAGATAGAGTGAATCTGATTGTGATTGGATGTAGAGAAATATATATACATATAAGTATATACCATTCCGACTCCCTATTGGTTTATACTGTGATCCATCACACCTGCTTAAATTGATACTCAGTACATCAATAAATTATTGTATTGAAAATGAAAACTTAACGTTTTCCATTCGTTATCAATTTTCTATGTCAATATTTGTTCCATTGTGACGCAGAACATGTTAGCATGTTAGCTGGCTCACCGCTTATGTTGGCTAGCTCTCCGCTAACCCTAGTTTTCTCCCTGTTAATGTAGCTCACCGCTAACTCACCGCTAACGTTAGTATGTTAGCCAGCTCAGCGCTAACTAGCTCTCCGCTAACCTTAGTTCTCTCTCCAGTAATGTTAACTAGCCCTCTGCTAATGTCACTATAGGACTCTGTGGGCGTGGCCTAAGCCTTTGTTCTTAATGGCTTCATTTTTTCCCCTTACATTATTTTTACTTTTATACTTTAAGTAGTTTTGAAACCAGTACTTTTTTTAAGTACTTTTACTTTTGAGCTTGAGTAGATACTTTTACAACTTTTACAGAAGTATTTATTCTTAAACCCTAGTATCTATACTTCTATCTACAGAGTAATGAATAAGAATACTTTTAACACTCACCACGAATACTCCTCGAGGAGCCGCCCCGGTGTTGCTGCTGGGGACGGGCTCACACACCGACTGGAAGTCAAACGACTGCTTGCGCAAGTAGAAGGAGTTGTTGTAAAGTGCGTACATCAGGGCCGGGTCCACATCGCTGAAGAACATCCCAATCTGTGGAGAAGAAAGAAGAAAGGAGGGTGTTTAAGGTCTTCAACCAATTGTATGTCTTTATTAGAGAGTTCAATGAGTTCAATGTTAAATCCTCCTGGCCTTGTTTATATCGTTGATCTGATTGGACATGATGAGGAATCCACCGTCATCTATCAGGTAACACAGCAAGTCCTGATAAAGAGAAAAAGAAAAAGATGTGGGAAAGTTTCAGGATCCAACAACAGTGCAATTATAGTAAAATATTTTCTTTCTATTTTCTTTCTTTTGGTGCTCTTAGAGATAGATAGACAGGTAGTTATTGTATATTGTATCAGTGCTGTTGACATTTTATTTAATAGCTATTTAAGACGGTTGATTATTTAATTATTATTAAATTATTATAATTATTATAATGACACTAAACCAGTTACACACTGTTTTCAGTATTTGAATGAAGTAAATGAATACTGAAGTGATCCAGACTATGAAGGAACACATAAGGAATCATGTAGTAACTTAAAAACAGTGTTAAACAAACCAAAATACTCTGTGAAGAAGCATTTAGGTGCTCTTATCTGGGGAGCTGTTAACTTGCTTTTTCTGAGGCTGGTAACTCTAATGAACTTATCCTGTACAACAGAGAAAACTCTTGCTCTTCCTTTCCTGGGGTTTTCCTGATGAGTGCCAGTTTCATCATAACATTTTGATGTTTTTTTGCGACTACATTTGGCATTATTAAAATAGAGCTATTCAAGATAGATAGATAGATAGATAGATAGATAGATAGATAGATAGATAGATAGATAGATAGATAGATAGATAGATAGATAGATAGATAGATAGATAGATAGATAGATAGATAGATAGATAGATAGATAGATAGATAGATAGATAGATGACTGATTACAGTGGAAGGAGATAGAAGCAGTATTACCTCATGAGCCTCACAGTCCATTTCACAGCCAGTGGTTGGTCCACACTGAGGAAGAGAAGATCACATCATCCACATTAATCAAATTCCTGTGTAATTCATCTTTTGTTTTTTTATATAATTCTATTTTTCATTTTTATCCCATTTTCCAAATTCATTTAACACGTTTACTACCTTGATTTATCATCTGTTTATTTGCCAATCTTTTCTTCATTCTCTTTTTACCTTTCAATTATTCATTATTAAAAGCTTCGGTCTTAAAAAGAATAACAGATCATTAAATTGTTGTGTTTTATCCGTACGGTGCATCATGTTTCTGTGTAAGGAGTGCCTGTTTTTTTCTGGTTTGGTGGAGTTAACTGTGTGGTAAACTTTCTCATTTACTGTGGAAACGAGAGAAACTGCAGTCTTGGAGTAATCTGAGGTTAAATGCAGTTATCACCGAGCGCTGAGAGAGCGTACAGGCTGCTATTTTCCTTAAACCAACCGCCGCTGATTTCTCTGATTGCCAGTAAATAACGACATTTGAGCTATCCATTACCCAGATTGTTTAGACCACTTAACAATTCATCATCAGAAACAAACCCACAGTCCTCCTCTACACTTTACATATGTGTGTGTGTGTGTGTGTGTATGTGTGTGTGTGTGTTTACCATCTGAGAGCCCTGCCGAGTGTTGTCTGTGTGGTTACTGGCAAGGATCTTAAATTTTGCAGTCCAGGCCTCGAGGTCCATCTTTACACCCACCACTGAGAGAGAGAGAGAGAGAGAGAGAGAGGGAGAGAGTATATCAGTGAGACTGAAACATCAAGAAATCAATGATACAGTAACCAAACCTGCATCACGATGCTCATTGCTATCTTACACCCCGCCATACCTTTCAAGTTTTGGATTTAAAAACAAAGGACATTTTTGGCCGTCAGCTTCGAGCCGTCTCACCAGCCCAACCGAGCTTCAGTATCCCTTACATTTTGAGACGAGTTCACAGGAAATCTAAAATAACCACCTACAACAGGAGTCTGCAATTAAGTTTGGCTGTGGACTAGATATTTCCAAGCTATTACATGACGGACCACAAAAAAAAAAAAATCAGTATTGGAAAATGAAGTGTAATGGGATAGAGTGCTACAGACTATTAGCTCTCCAGCCCAGAGGGTTGTTGAACCCTGTTGCAGAACAGTTGATCTCAAAGCAGGTACTCATGCGCTCCTCATGCGGGATCGAACCCGTGTTGTCAGGGTCACGATCCAATACACTACCACTGCCCCTACTGAATTGGGACACGGCTGTGAAAAAAACGCCCTTATAAGGAGATAGGAAGCCCAAGAACGGGCGGAAAAACGAGAACGGGTGGAAACTAAAGTCACGCAGAGTGCAGCAGAGTGTTTTTTTTTTTACCGTTCATTGTATCTCAAACAATCTCACGGGTCAGATGTTTCATACCTATTGCTCAGTTTTACTGAATGCAAGTGGCTGGTGGAGCAATGGAGACTTCAGAAGAGGAAACTCAGAGCTCAGTAGCTCATTTACTCACTCATAGTAAAACCAAAAAAACAAAGGAGTGAAGTTTCTGACTGAGCACTCTCTCTCTCTCTCTCTCTCTCTCTCTCTCTGATTGAACATTACCTGGAATCGCATTCATCAGCTTTAATCTAAAATGTAGAAAATAAATAAAATAAAGAAATAAATGAAAAAACACTGAATGAGATGGTGTGTTTAACTGGTACCACTTTAAAATAAGACTACCTTTATAAAGGGTTTATGAATGGTTTACAATTAGTTTATTAATGGTTACTAATTAGGTTGTAAATGCCTTAAAAATCATTAATAATCAGTTATAACACATACGTAGAAAGGGCAACAGTATAGATGGCTTTGGGTTTACTGTTTGGCTAACAACAGATCATTGTTGCCCTTTCTATGTATGTGTTATAACTGATTATTAATGATTTTTAAGGCATTTACAACTTAATTAGTAACTATTAATAAACTAATTGTAAACCATTTATAAACCCTTTATAAAGGTAGTCTTATTTTAAAGTGGTAAAACTTTAAAATAACTTTTTCCAGGAAGTTCCAACATCTGAAATCTAAAGGAACGCAACATTAGTATCTGATTTTTGAGAAACTTACCAGCTGGTTTGATGGTTCTGGACCCTACTGTGATCTCCACGGCTGTACTGACCAGGATGCCGATGGTGTCGTTCTCTTGGTCTTGTAGCAGAGAATTCACTGCAGAAACACAAGGAAAGTTTAGAAAGTGCTGAAAAAAGACAGACCTTAAATATAGCAGTAATTACTGGGAAATGTGGGTTTTTATATAGTTAATAACGTGGGTTGGACTGAAGACACCACACAGGTGTGTATGTGCTTGAGGATAAACTCACAGTTCCGATACGGTGCTCTGAAGATGTAGCCCTTGTTATCCAGACTGCGGCGATAATAACTGGCATTAAACGGCTCTGGATCCTCCTCCCAGGTTTCAGCAGCCCTGATCACACACAAACACACACACACACACACACACACACAAAATTACTAAACCGAAGAACACTCTGCTTTTTACCTAAACGATGGAAAACGAAGAATTTAACAAATGAAACAAAGTCAGACTCACTTATTCGGAAAGATGCGAGTGATGCCTCCATCTGTAGCTGCAAACACAGCCAGAAACCCATACCTACACAACACACACACACATTTTTACAAATGTAGAAAATTTAGTGTTTTGTCTGTAGGCTGGTTTTAATATCTGGCATATTCTGCTGGAGCTGTGCCATTTCAGTCCCCAGGAAATGACATGTATAAATGTGAACACAAAATAACTTTAAAATACATTTTATTTTTAAGCATAGTGTCCTGTACTCTGACCTAATTGCAAGAGCAAGATTTGTAATTAAAAACATTAATAAAAATCATTTAGAACTCTGAAAAAATAGCATTAGTTACTTGTTACCCCACTCTCTAACTATAAACTTTACCATGAAATATGATAAATAAAATCCTTCAGAGATGTACTTTTTTGCATTGTTGTGTGACTCCAAATCCCATCTACGCTTTAAAAATCAATATGTTTTTATAATATATATTTTTTAAATTTTAGTTGTGTCCCTGTTGTTGTTTCACTCAGTCCTGTTACTGTAACACATTACCCTGATCACCTGAAACATCTGGAACATTCTACAAAAGGAAGTCACATCTACAACAGGAAGTGACATCGGCTGGTTCTTTTGAAGATTATGGGAAGACCAAAATTAAGTTCCTTCATTAGTTTTTCTGTATATTTGGTCTTAATGATTTTATTGTAACTTATTTTTAAAATACACATTTTGGGAAAATCACTAGAATGTGCTCAGTGTCCTCATGCTATTAGCATAGCCACCATTTAGCTATTTTCCATGTTTTCGCTAATTCTATGCTAAAAACTCAGTCCTGTTACTTTCATTCCTGTTACTCAAAACATAAGAAAGTAACAGGAATGAGTACGAGTAACAGGAGTGAGTTCCAGTAACAGGAGTGAATGCCATTATCAGAAGTGATTATTTGAACATGTATTCAAACATTTCTTTAAAATAAAGACTTTCTTGAGAGGAAAAAATCTAATAAATTAGTGGACTTGATGAGATTGACCAGATACAACAAATAAATGGCACCAATTCGATGGAATGGCCCAACTATATTTAGTTTCTCTGCCCGAAATCAGTTTTCCCCGTTGTTTTGGTTTGGTTTCACACAAGATAAATTGCAAGTGCATTACAGCAAAGCATGTGAGCACATTCCTTATTGGTCAGATCTGTCCTGTTAATAAAGTAAATACAGGAAGTATGACTAAAGCATGTGCTTTAGCGCAGTTTAGCATGGAGCAGCAGAGCTGCATTAGTTAATAGCTGTAGTAATTATTAATTGGGTAATAAATCAGGTTAAACTGCACCTGAACAGCTGTTTATCACAAACATAAGGAGTATATTTGATAAAATATTTGATATTGGTTTGCAAGCGCTGCATCATTACTAGGTTTCCTGTATGTGGCGGAGTAATTACAGTTACAGTGCATTACCGGCTGATAAAGGCACTCATAGAATGCCTCTTAGCCAATCACATTGCAGGGTCGGAACCCACTGTGGTATAATTTACATTACACTTTGAGCTGAAATGTAACTGTATAGAAGGATTTTCTGATATGTTATTCAAATATCACTAGTTGCAGTTTGCTTCTGGAAATTATTTACAAAATTGTGTGAAGTTGCCTTTAAAGAGAAAGCATCCCCTTAGGGGAACATTATTTTTAGAGATTTTTGTGTGGTTTATAAATATTGTTTTTCATGTTTAAATGTTAATGGTATCAATTAAACACTTAAATATATGATTTATACAAAAATAGTGTAATTTGATTTATTTATTTATTTATTTTTTGATGCCAAATAAAAATGACTGATGCCAATATTTATTCAGTTTTAATATTAAGAACCTCTAAACAATACCCAAACACAGATATTATAGTACTCACGTGTTGAGATCCCTGTTTTTCCACACTTTCTCCACCAGCTGTCTGATGATGCCCGTGTCCAGGATCAGGTTGTGCAGCAGGAAGTTGTCACCTGAGTCATAACAAAGATACGTTATTATTTATATATGAGTTACTTCGGAACTTTATTTGTATTTTGTTCACACAGTTTAGGACAGGGGTGTCCAAACTTTTTTTGTTGGGGGCCAGAAGGAGAAATATATTTGAAGTCTCGGGCCACAGACTCTGTAATAAAACAAATAATGAAATATTCCACTTTAAATAATACATTTTCCTGATTATTTTTATGTACACACCATTTTACCTGACTTACTATCTTTATCTATCTTTGACAGTGTTGTGTAAACTAAGATTTTTCAAATTAATGTTTCATTTCATGATGTTTCTTAATATTAAACTCCTTAATTACGACAAATTTGAGACTCTTTGGCCCGTTTTTCTGCACTAGAACTGCGCACTCTATCTGCTTTTAGACTCTTTGGCCTGTTTTTCTGCGCTAGAACTGCACACTCTATCCACTTTTAGACTCTTTGGCCTGTTTTTCTGTGCTAGAACTGCGCACTCTATCCACTTTTAGACTCTTTGGCCTGTTTTTCTGTGCTAGAACTGCGCACTCTATCTACTTTTAGACTCTTTGGCCTGTTTTTCTGTGCTACAACTGCGCACCCCCTCTGCTTTTATACTCTTTGGCCTGTTTTTCTGTGCTAGAACTGCACACTCTCTCCGCTTTTAGACTCTTTGGCTCGTTTTTCTGTGCTACAACTGCGCACCCCCTCTGCTTTTATACTCTTTGGCCTGTTTTTCTGTGCTACAACTGCGCACTCTCTCCCCTTTTAGACTCTTTGGCCCGATTTTCTGCGCTAGAAATGCACACTCTCGCCACTTTTAGACTCCTTGGCCCGTTTCTGACACCTAGCGTTCAAACTTTGAATCTCACATTATAAAAAACAACTTTCATTCTATTTCTAAAATACCTCGCGGGCCGCTCCAAAAAAGGAAACGGGCCGCAAATGGCCTGCGGGCCGTAGTTTGGACACCCCTGGTTTAGCAGAAGATGAGTTATGAGTTTGGACGTCTCACATTGTTTGGAGTCTGGTGTGACTTTTTCCATCAGAGCGATGAAGTTCAGCAGGAACTCCGTGTTGTTGCTGGTTAACTCCAGTTCCTTGCAGTATTCCCTGAGGAGCACACAGGTTATTTTATAGAGACTTATCAGTTCAAAATATGAAACTCATATATTATATAGATATATTACACACAGAGAGTGATCTATTTCAAGCGTTTATTTATTTTATTGTTGATGATTATGGCTTACAGCCAATAAAATAAAAAAAATCAGTGTCTCAGAAAATTAGAATATCATAAGAATATAAAACCAATTGATACTTTTGGCAGTGTGGGCAGTGTGCCAAGTCCTGCTGGAAAATGAAATCCTCATCGCCATAAAAGTTGTCTGCAGAGGGAACCCTTGTGAAAAGTGAATATTCTTAAAAGCATTAAAAGTATGTTACAATTAGGGAAAGAATACTCAAAGAGCATTTCCTATTTATTATACTCAATAAAAATATACATCTCTGTAAATAGTACATTTACGATATACTTCAAGTGCTTTAAAATGATTTTTAAAAACACACATACAATAATCTACATAAGTTTGCAGAAGTTGTATGAAAAAAAAACACTCAAAAGCACAACCTAATGCTTTTATGTTGTATTTAAATATAGCTTAATTACAACTGAAATATATTAGAGTTATCATAAGTTGTTTCAAAATAGAACATTTAGTATGTATTAAAGTATGTTTTAATATTAATGCTAAAAATATGTACTTTTCCATTGTACGTATACTAAAGAAATATATACATAAACTTAAATGTACTTATCTTTTACAAGATTTTGTGGGAAAATAAAACTGCACTGACTTTAGACTTGATAATAAAACACAGTGGATCAACACCAGCAGATGACAGACATGACTCTCCAAACCATCACTGATCATCAAAAAAAAGAGTCTGGAGGAAGAATGGAGAGACACACAGTCCAAACTAGGTCTAGTGTGAAGTTTCCACCAATCAGTGATGGTTTAGATGCGGATTTCATTTTTCAGCAGGACTTGGCACACTGCCCACACTGCCAAAAGTACCAATGGGTCTTATATAATATTCGAATTTTCTGAGACACTGATTTTTGGGTTTTTAAAGGCTGTAAGCCATAATCATCAACAATAAAACAAATAAACGCTTAAAATAGATCACTCTGTGTGTAATACATCTATATACAATATATAAGTTACTAAAATAAAGTAAGTTTTCAATGATATTCAATTTTTTTGAGATGCACTAGTATAGTAATGCTTTATTACACATTTAATTACACATCCTCATTTATACATCATCTGTAATTATTCAATGCACACTGTAATGGCAACACATGGTACAAACACAATCACAGCAAAGTGCAAACACACACAAAAACATGCACAGAACATTCAGCAAGTGCTGAAACATGCAGCTAAAAGAAAACCTGAGTAACTCTGAGTAAATGGAGATTGAAGAAAGGTTATATTGAGGAAAAAAGGTCTTAATGGCACTGCAGGGCACAGGGAAATGAAACAAATGGTCATTCATGTAATGGAAGGTAAATTAGGTTCCGATTTTTTATTTAATTACTCATAAAGGTCAATAGATGAAGAGTAAAACAGTCTTAGTAATAGATAAATGTGCTACAACTGGTTATTTAAGTGATGCCACAGAACAACCACTTTTGATGAAGAACGAAGACTCCTTGTAAAAGTGATGTATGTGAGAAGTACCTGCAAAAAAACTAAATTCTAGTAACTGAAATGATCTAATAAGATAAAAAAAATATTTGTGTAAGCGTAAAATTATTATTTATTTGCTTATTGCTTATTTTAGAAATAATGCTCTTATTCAGTCTTATTTTTCACCTTATTTCATGTAATTTGAACCAAAATAAGAACAAGATCAATTTATTCTTGATTCAAATTTAAGATATAGGGTCGTATTTTAGCCACCTATAGGCGAGCCACGCACAGAACAGCTTGATTTAGGGTGTGTCAGCATGTCTTTGCTATCGGAACGACAGGAAAAGTACACATTATACATCTCAAAATGCACAAAAGGCATGTACAAATTCTCTTAATTAATCAGAGGTAACGTGAAATAAATCATAATTCCCTTTAAGGGTCAGGTGAGCTCTGATTTTGGCGGATTGTTATTTTAATGGTGCAGCTACCTGGACGTGTCCAACGCTTCTCAGCAGAGGAAACTGAGCTGCTGGTTGACGCTGTGAAGAAGCTCCAGCAGCTCATTTACAGGAACAGCAATGTTATTTTATTTAGTATTCAGTTTATTGTTGAGGTTAAAGTTGGGTTTGTGCTGCTGTGTGTTTATGTGTGTGTAATAAGCGGGGGTGCACGTGGATTTTTTGCAGTACGGTAAAGAACTTTTACATAAAAAGTAAGTGTAGGGTCAGTTTCATAGACCCTACAATAGAACCCTGAGGGACACCACAAAATACGCTTAATATATATCCATTTGGATACCAAATAATTCATTGCAGTTTTAGCATTATAATTAATAACTAAATAATAAAGCAAGGGTTTAGAAGGTTAAAGGGCTCTTCTCATTCACAAACATGGATCTTCTGATTAGACTCACAAGTGGTTCTTCTATAGCATCTCTCAAAGAACCAGCTGAAGCATTTTCACTTTAAAGGAGTGTAGCGAGAAAAAACAAAACACACCAATGTACAACCTGGAACACAACACACACACAAATACACACACTTTGAATGATGACCACTACTGTCATGGACATGAGGAGGGCATTGTACATGTTCATTTACAGCAGGGGTGTCTACATGTGTTCAAGGCTTCAGTTGAGCCACTGGATAATACATTGATTTTCGTATTTTGTAGGAGTCTAAATGATCTAATTTTGTCTAATTTTGCCATCTCATTAATATACAAATTATTACAATAATATTATTTGAAATGTACATGATCAATACTATGTATGGAAAGTGTTTTTCAAGACATCAGTGGTTTCATTTGATAACATCTGATTTTTTTTAGTAAGAAAAAAGTCTGCATTTCCAGAATGTTAAACTGTTCTACAGATGGGTAGTTGTGTTTCGGGTATATATTAGTTGACTAGAGATGGTTAAATTATGTTTATTGAGTGTAATACTCATTTCCTTTCCATGTTCAGTCTCTGCAGGGTAACGAGCGCAACTTCTCCCCCAGCTCCGCTGAGCATGCGGCTACCGTAATACAAAGATCAGACGCACACTTTAAATGTTAAACAGGAGATTCATCTTTTTCTCTAACAAATATGTTAGTTTTGTATTGCTTATATAAATGAACATCCTTTCTTTGTACATATACAGATCGCACCTGACTATAAGCCGCAGATCTCCATGTTATAACATGATATATTTACACAGAAAAGTGTAACAGAGACTTTTAATTAAATAGGCTACAGACAGTGTTGCGCCTAATTCCGAATGTTTTAGTAAATTACTTCATCCAAGCCATTCACTGAGCTCGGAGCTCCACTTTAAATGCATTATTCAGGCTGATGTCCAGCAGCTGCAAATATTTTGTTGTCCTGACGAGCCCTGGATTAATCTACACGCTTATCTCTCCTGAAAACATTGTTTAAAGTAAGCTTAGATTTCCCATGTTTTGTGTCAGGTCCAGTGCTGATAGCGCACTACACTACCCAGAATGCACCACACGCTGACATCACACATCCACCTGATCTCAGTACACCCCCCGGAGGTCCGGAATACACATTTTTCACAGTATAAAAAGCCCTTTCACACGCACACCTGTGCCGAGTATTGTTTGGTTTATCACTTTACAAATCGTTTCTATTATTGCCTGTGTTTCCTTCTGTGTACGACCCCCGGATTGTTTAATCTCGATGCCCCTCTGATATTGGATATTTGTGTATTACCTGGACTGTTTATACCGTTGCTGATTTTTGCCTGCTCTTCACTATTGCCTTGCCGTGTATGACCTCAGGACTGTCCCTCGTTTTTTGGTACGTGTTTTCTCTCTGGCTCGTGTCTGCCCGTGTCTGAGTACTGTCTAGCCTTGATATTTTGACTGAACTGTCATATTTTGGCGGCATGAAGCTCATTAAAACATATACTAAGCATATATTAGCCACACCGTTAAATTAGCCGCAGTGTTTAAAGTGTATGAAAAAGGAGCGGCTTATAGCTCGGAAATAACAGTAATATTTTTTTGATGATGTTTTAGTGCCCCCTAATTTTTTGGTGCCCTCTATGTTTCTAATTTACTTCCTGATTAAAATGGTTAACTGCTGGGAAATCACCAAGCTGTGCTGGACTATGACCCTCCACAACTAGAGCCAGACACCCCTGTTTAACAGGAACAATAATAAGAACAACAACAGCAACACCAATAAAATAAATAAAAATAAAAAAAGGTCAAGTCGACAGATGAAGGTGGACACAAGCAGTCACGCAGAACTACCTGGGGGCAATCAACACATGTCCCTCTGATTCAAAAGTGTGTGGCAGAAGAGATTCAAAATCTGCAACAGAAAGGGGGCAAGATTATCCGGGGGAAGTGGCGGGCGGAGTGGAGGGGTGGACTCTGGGAGATAGAAAACAGCAGCTGCTCTTCAGGAGGACGGTGCAGGGACGCAGTGGGGGGACGTGTACCATAGCAACATCGAGGAGTCATGGGGGAAGACCAGCGTTAGCCAATATGGTGCCTCGGAATAAAGTTTTGGAATCTAAACGATCTTTGTTGGACTTTGAACAGATTTTTTTTAGATCGCCAATTTCTTTCACTTTTCCTGATGCTTTTAGGAGTCGGAGAACTGGCTCAAGCCTTGCCAGGCCGAAACGAGGCGAGTTCTCCGACTGAGCACCCTCAAAGAAGGGGGAGGGGCTTAATTATCTTCGTTTTTGATAAGTAGGCATCAACATGGCCAACTATTTTGCAGGGGTGTGAGTGAGGCAGGGGTCCTGATGGAGGCGATCACCCCTCAGACCGGCACGGCAGAGAGAATTTAGAAAAAAAAGTCTCAGAGACGCAATGGAGGGATGTGCACTGCATTGTGAAGGGCAAGAGTCAGGGCAACTCGTCACGCAACTCCTCAACCCAATGCATGATGGTGATACAAGTTCTACGCAAGTTCTACACAAGTTCTTGGCAAGTTCTACGATTACTAGTTAAAGAGTGCAGGTGTTTAAAGGTCTGAAAGCTTCTACATCAGTAGTGCCCAGGTAGTGTTCCGCCCACAATGCCTTGCACGTCCAGGTGGGAGAAGTTTTCAGGAGCTGGAGGAGCCGTTGCCGGGTCTGGGGGGTGATGGGCAGAAGGGGGTCAAGCTGATGGAAACACAGGGGATCACAGGAGGAGGACGACAAACAAATCAGGTGCCATCACACGCTCCTTCACCAAGACAAGAAGAGAGGACCTGAGAGAAACCATGAGGACTGCAGCTACCTGGGACCTGAGATTCAGGAACCTATTTTCTGGAATTAACAATACATCTAATGTAGGCTGCAACTTAACTTAGAATGATGCAGGAAATTTATTTTGCTTTCTTTTGATGACTTTTCTCTAAAGGTCATATCAATGCAGGTCTCACTGCACAGTAGAACAGTGCACCAGCTTTTCCTCCTACCATTCCCACAACTGTAATTTCATTCTAAATAAATCCTTTTCTATTTCTCTCACAGTTCTGCACATATCCCTACCTTTCCTTTTTTCAGTGTAACAGGCAGTATTTAAAATGCTAAAACCAGCAGTGTTTCTTCTATAGGTTTACAGGTAGACACTGGAAATCAGGCTCTTTTATTACATTTTAATGAAAGGTATCTAAATTTTTGCATGCCACGGCTGACCCTGTTATTGTAATTTGTAGAGGTATAATAAATACAAAAAGTGCATCAGTATTTATTTCAATTATATCTGAACATCTGACTGATGGTAATATTACTGTATTATTAGACAATTTTATATAGAACGCCCTGTATTAAACTAAGTATAAATCACAGGTCAACAACGCTACACTCACTGTTCTACCCCGAATCATACTCTAGCCATAACTTTAGAAACAGAGAGGAGAAAGAGAGAAAGAGACAGAGGAAAAAAAGAGAGATGGAAGAGAAACAGAGGGGAAATTACCCGAGGGGCAGGAGAGGAAATCATATATATCTCTGAGACACGAAGAACATTATTCTTTCTTTTCAAAATACAAGTTACAGTAACCTGAATACAGCTTATCCCCCCAAGCCAAGGGAGTGGAGAGAGAGAGAGAGAGAGAGAGAGAGAGAGAGAGAGAGAGTAAAGAGATAGTAAAGTTGTAGGAGTGCTTACAAGAGAGAGAGATAGAGAGAGTAAGCAAGGAAGAGAAAAAGTGAGCAAAAATAAAAGAGAGAACACAAGTGCAAGAGTGTAAACAAGAGAGAGAGAAAGAGAGAGAGCGATGAAGAAAGAGCGCAAAACAGTTAGCAAGAAAAAAGAGAGAGAACATAAGTGCAAGAGTAGGAACGAGAGAGAGAGTGAGAGATGCATAGAGTGTTTACAAAAAAGTGAGCAAGAAAGACAGTGAGAAAGAACAAAAGAGAGAGCAAAAGAGAGAGAGAAAGATAGAGAGAGTGAAAGAGAGAAAGAGAAAGAGAGAGAGGAAAGGAAAGCAAGAGAAGGAGAGTGCAGGAAAGACAGCAATCGTGCTATAGTGTGTACAATAGAGAAAGAGAAACAGAGAGAGAGAGGGCAAAGAAGAGAGAAAGATAGAGAGAATGTAAGAGAGAGAAATAGAGAGATAGAGAAAGCTATAGAGTAAGAAAGCTAGAGAGTGACTGAGAGAGAGGGAGAAAGAGAGAGAGAGTGAGTGAGTAAGAACAAAAGAGAGCAAATTAGAGAGATAGAGAGAGAGGTAGAGAGAGAGATATAGTGAGAGAAAGAGAGAGTGAAAGTGAGAGAGAGGAAGAGTGCGTGGGCTGCAGCAGGTGGGTGGATGAGTGGAGAGTGAGGAAGAGGAAGAGGAAGAGAAGGAGGAAGAGGAAGAGTAGGGTCTTGAAGGTTGAAGGCAAGGCCAGCAGGGGAACAGAGGAGGCAAGCAGGCTGGAACAGGTGAACAGGTGAAGGTGGGGGTCAGCAGGGGGGTCAGGACGAGGGAAGAGGAGAGAGGGAGGAGGAGGAGGAGGAGGAGGAGGAGGAGGAAGAGGTGCACCAATATGGAGTATACTTGCCCTTGTGGTCTTTTACTGTGCGGATCCGTCAGAGAGGAGTGAGCAAGAAAAGAAACAGGGGGGATTGGGTAAGGGAGGAGGGGGGGTCACAGACAATATTTTATTCAATGACTGCGTTTGAATAAAAATATTGTTTTTCTCAAAAGAAGGAAAACAAATCCAGTCAGTCGAACAGAAATGAGCACAAAACAACACGAAGCCACACAGCGAACGACAAACTTCAGCAAAGAACAAAGAAATAAAAGAGAGAACAGAAGAATCTCAGCACAGATTTCTGCTCCGGACTGAAGCCCAGACGTTTCAGAGACACGCAGTGATGAAGCACTGAAACCTGAAGCACTGAAACACTCGAAAACAAAACTCACTCACAGCAGCTACAGCACGAGAGAGAGAGAGAGCAGCCTGTGGGTCACAGAGAGAGAGAGAGACTGACGGAAGACTGAACTAAATAAAATAAAGAAAACTAAATAAAGAAAAAGAAAAAAGATTAGACATGTGGTAAAGGAAAAATAATAATAAAAAAAAAACAAATAGGAAAGACAATAAAAAATATGGAGTACTAAGTACGAAAAAATTATAAAATGAAGAAAAGCAAATAAAGAATGAAAAGATAGGAAAGAATAATGGAATAAAAGAAAATGAAAGAAAAAGAATGAAATACAAGAATGAACTAAAGAAAAACATAAAAAAATAAAGTAAAGGAAAAATGAAAAAAATAAGTAAAAGATAGAAAGAGGACAAAGATAAAGAAAGACAAAAGATGTGAAGGAAAAAATGAAAGTCAAGAAAAAAATAGAAAGTACCAACAAGAAAAGAACACAAATGGAAAAAAGAAAGCAAATGAATGAAAGAAAGGAATACTAAGACAATTTGAAAGAAGAAGAGAAAAGAGAAAAAAATAGAGGAGGTGAAAAGTGTTAAAAATTAAAGAAAGAAAAAAGTTAAGGGAAAAAAGGACAAAAGGAAAGATGGAAAGAAAATACATGAAAGAATAGAAGACTAGGTAAATAAGAAAGGATAAGAGAAAATAGAAAAAAACAGAGGGGCTGTAAAGAGAATGTAAGAAAATAAATAAAAAAAATAAATACTAGAAAAAGAAAGAAAGAAAGAAAGAAAATAGGGAAAAAAATAGGTCTATAAAGAGGGATAAAATAATCAGAGAGGAGAGAAAGACCCACAGAAGCTCCAGTCTGCTCTCGGGCTGTTTGGCCACTGGGCGGCGATACGTCCGCGTTTTGTTTTACTGGTAATGATTCAGGATAATCACACTGAACACACATCATACAGAAAACTGAGAAAAAGAACTGAAGAGAACCAATGAGAACTGAGGAGAACCGAGAAGAACCGAGAAGAACTGAGGAGAACTGAGGAGAAGGAAAGTGGGGGAAGTGAAAAGCATGCCTCTTTTCACGCGTCCCCAAATAAAATAATAAGAAAATAAAAAGGCGAGACGAGGAGATGCTTCAGAATCATCATGAGAGAAGAACAGGCGAGAGCAGTTTCGTTGGACACAAAAAGAATAATAATAAAAATAAAATAAAAATAATAGCACAAGGTCACCATTATTTTCAACTCAATAAACACAGTAAAACCACAGCTTTCACCTTTCTGTTGTTCTTTTGTTTTGGTTGAGGGGTTTTTCTTTTCTTCCACGCGGGGAAAGAAAAATCCCCTCGGTACAGAACAGCATGAGGACAGGGAGAGAGAGGGGGAGAGGATGGGGGGAGGAGGAAGAGGAGGTAGAGGAGGAAGAGGGGGGCGACAGAAGAATACTTCCATTCTTTTTTTGTCCCCCCCGGATGTCGATGGAAAGAAAGTGAGGAGACAGACGGCCTTCTTTTGGTCGGTCGGTGGCGGGGCCGGTCCCGGCGAGGTCAGATGCGTCCCGGCCGGGGCTGCAGGGGTCCCGTCCGATGGGGTAACTGGGTTAAGGGGGCGGGGTTTTTTTTTGGGGGGGGGGGGGTTACCTGTGTAAGAGAGGAGGACAGACCCCGACCCTCAGTACTTACACTGCACCTGCTGGATCTGATCGGTCAGGTTGGCTCTGATGTGGCTCTCACTGTAGGTCGGCAGCACCAAACCCAGACTGCAGAACAGAGGAACAACAGAAATACACTTTATTACATATAAAATACATTTTAAATACAGAGGAACACCGGAGTTATATTTTATTACATATAAAATATATATTAAATACAGAGGAACACCACAGATACACTTTTTTACATATAAAATACATATTAAATACAAAGGAACACCAGAGATACACTTTACTACCCATAAAATATATATTAAATGCAAAGGAACACCAGAGTTACACTTTATTACCTATAAAATATATATTAAATGCAAAGGAACACCAGAGATACACTTTACTACCTATAAAATATATATTAAATGCAAAGGAACACCAGAGTTACACTTTATTACATATAAAATATATATTAAATACAGAGGAACACCAGAGATACACTTTTTTATATATAAAATACATATTAAATGCAAAGGAACACCAGAGATACACTTTACTACCCATAAAATATATATTAAATGCAAAGGAACACCAGAGTTACACTTTTCTACCTATAAAATATATATTAAATGCAAAGGAACACCAGAGATACACTTTACTACCCATAAAATATATATTAAATACAGAGGAACACCAGAGATACACTTTATTACCTATAAAATATATATTAAATGCAAAGGAACACCAGAGATACACTTCATTACCTATGAAATTCAGAGGAATACAGAGGAACTGTGTGGATCATTAGGATATATCATCAGACATTAGGGAAAAATGCTGAGTTTAAGCACCAAAAGCTCAGCAGAGTCAGCAGAGCTTCAGCCAGAATTTTCTTATTGGAACTGTGTGGTTCTGCCCTCTGCCATTCATTCCCCCACTCCCATTTCCACACTCCGGTTTGCCAGGCAGAGAGCGCAGTGAATGAATGAAAACATTTTAGTTCCAAAATTATTTGGAAAAGTATAATTGGAAAAGCTTTTGTTAACCTATATGCTGCTGTTCACTAGACATTGTTTTGAATTCATACTTATAAATATACATTTATATTTATTAGTTTATAGGAAATAAAGCTTGTATAAAACAATTTACCATTTATTAAAACGATTTAATTGGACGACACAGGGAACGTTTTTGTAACGCCCACATGCGATCAGTTAAAGGGAGGGAGTGCTTTTATGTGCACTGACATGATGGAGCAGTGTCCTGAGACCCATTCTTTTACTAATGTGGGTAGAAGCAGTCCCAGCATGCCTAGCTGCTGCTTTTATTATACCTGTGAACATGGAAGTGATTCAGGAACACCTGTATTTAGTGATTTGGATCTTGAGTAACAGAATCATACCTGTCAAGTTTTAGATTTAAAAATAAGGGATATTTCTTCTGTCCGCGTAAAGTCGTCCCACCAGCCCAAGGAAGGTTCAGTATCTCTTACATTTTAAAACAGGTTTACAAAAAATCTAAAATAACCACATGTGAACCACTTACACACTACAATTAGATTATCAGAATCTGAACATGTTGTGGACATTCCTACATCTGTCATTCGTTTAATACAGCCAAATTAAAAAAAAACATTTCTAGATATTTAAAAAAAAAGTTAAGATTTCATGTCTTTTTTGGCATAGACCAGATATATTCCATCAGTAAAAATTAGTCCTAAGGGGCCTACACAATTAATAATTTTTAATTAATACTTCTTTCTTTTGATCACTCCACCCCTGATCAGTTCAGTTAATGTCGGTCCTCTCCACATTTGTAGTTAAACTGAGTCACAAGCTGTACATTTTTTATTTTAAAAGGTTTAATCTGTGTGTTTTATTTCGGAGTATTTTTAAGCAGCTATCAGAAAAATCTCATCACAGTTTATATGATTAGCCTACCGTTACCTTTCTTTTAGAAAAATCGCTGTATATCCAGATCTGTTTTAACATCAGCAGCTCCAACTAGCTGCCTGAACTCACAGCGACGGGGGGCTTACCTACACTGACCCTCCTTTGCAAGCTGATTGGCTGTTTCTCCTGAAAGGCGGGACTTTCTCCTTGAACCGGCTCCACGATTGGTTAAGAGACACAGAGCGGTCAGTGCCCTGTCTCCTCAATAATATATGTTTTTTAATTGTAATATAATACAGGAAATTTACGGGAAAATACTAATACGGGAGGACGGCGGGAAAGAGGAGTAAAATATGGTAGTTTCCCGGCCAAAACGGGAGACTTGACAGGTATGAACAGAATGCTTTAGGCAGTATTTGTGAATACTGGTGTGCTGGTTACCTGTAATCTGTGCCCTCCACTGGTGTCCATATGTATGTCCTTAAAGCCTGATCAATGTAGCGCTGAAGAGAACAGAAACAACATTCTTATATTAATTATTGAAACATATAAACTGCTTTATTCAGTATCATAATTTCCGGGTTACAGAGTGCACCTGAAAGTAAGTCTCACCCAAGAGAATTTGTACATACGGCTCTGGAAAAAACTAAGAGAGCACTTCAGTTTCTGAATCAGTTTCTCTGATTTTGCTATTTATAGGTTTATATTTGAGTAAAATGAACATTGTTGTTTTATTCTATAAACTACAGACAACATTTCTCCCAAATTCTAAATGAAATATTGTCATTTAGAGCATTTATTTGCTGAAATAGCTGAGAAAATGTCTGAAATAACAAAAAACATGCAGAGCTTTCAGACCTCAAATAATGCAAAGAAAACAAGTTCATATTCATAAAGTTTTAAAGTTTAAAGTTTTTAAAGTTCAGAAATCAATATTTGGTGGAATAACCTTGGATTTTCATGCACCTTGGCATCATGTTCTCCTCCACCAGTCTTACACACTGCTTTTGGATAACTTTAAGCCTTTACTCCTGGTGCAAAAAAATCATTGATCATCCATCTTCCTCTTGATTATATTCCAGAGGTTTTCAATTCGGTAAAATAAAAAAGAAACTCATCATTTTTAAGTGGTCTCTTATTTTTTTTCAGAGCTGCATATATACAGTACCGTGCAAAAGTTTTAGACACCAAAGCAAATTACACAAATTAATTTATCTCATCAATATGAGTGTTTTTACCTGAAAAAAGCACCACATATGATTTGAACAGATGCAAGTAAACATAAATACAGTAAAACGTGACAAGAATTTCTCATTTTTAACTAAGTGTTATATCTTGTGAACCAAGCTGAAGAACAAAGTGTAGATATTCCAGGTTTCTCCTGGATGCTCCTCCTCAGCCAGCATGTGTATATTATTATGTTCAGTTCCGTCAGCAGCTCACCTGATTTACCACATTTACCAAAATTTACCAAACCAGGTGTTGATTAATATGATGAGAACTAGAAATAACTCTATTAAACTCAGATGAGGAGGAGGAGAGATTAGGAGAAGTTTTAAGGAAAACTTTAGCTTTTTGTAAAATTGCGGTTTGTATTTATTGTAATGATGTAATGTGTTTTATTGAGCTAATAAACACTTACTGGCCAGATAAGAAGCTTTTTCTATACTGAAATTCTCACAGTTTTCATGCATCTTGGCATCATGTTCTCTTCCTCCACCAGTCTTACACACTGCTTTTGGATAACTTTATGCTGCTTTACTCCTGGTGCAAAAATTCAAGCAGTTCAGCTTAGTTTGATGGCTTGTGAGCCTAAAACATTTGCACAGTACTGTATATATATATATATATATATATATATATATATATATATATATATATATATATATATATATATATATCAGCCGCACCATTAAATAAGGTGCAGTGTTAAAAAAAAAGTAGTGGTTCATAGCCTGGAAATTATAATACTGTTCGTCTGCTACTGATAACAAATATTGATGTGTACAGATCTGCAGTAGAGCTAAATAGTTTGGAGGGTTTTTACTCGTCATACCTTGTCTACGGACTTTACTAACGTCTTGATCTTCTTCTGTCCGGGTCTGCCGTCAATCATCTGTCGACGGATCTATCAGAGAGATGGGGAAATTAGGGATGTCTGAGTTGCATCATTCCACCTGTTGTTCCTGTTATTCAGTCCATCACTGCTCCTCTACTTTACCTCCTCCTTACTGCTGTCCACCAGCTCCGCATCCAGGAAATCCAGCGTCACCGGCTCTCTGAAGTTAGGGATCTGAAGGATCCAATTAGAAAGCAGAGGTTTCCAAAGAGGGCGGAGATAAAACGGTCAATCAAAGTCAGACAGTGGAACAAAAAATATATATAAAAACAGCAGTGGTCAAGGTCAAAGACCTTTAATAGCACGGCCATTCACATACAGTCACATTCACAGCCCTGCAGTTATAAAGCTATATAAAGCTATTTTATTCCTAATCCCTGCTTTCCAGAGACGGATCACGGAGGTTTATCCCTGCAGGCCACTAAGTACAAGCATCTTTAGAGGCTTCCATCCAGCAAAAACACCACATCTGTAGTAATACCAGTAAATAATCCCAGTATTACCTTTAATAACCTGTTTTCCTTAAGGTCAGGCAAACGTAAAAGTAACCTCATAACAGGCAGACATTTTAGTCAAATTTCAAATTTCAGCCTAATTATAGGAGATCTATTCAAGCATTAGATCAAAAAGTTTCATGTGTGATAAGAAACGTTATCAAAAATCCTAAATTGTAAGTGTGATAGAAAATATTTTACTATTTTATTTTTAAATTTGAAGTAAATCTGCAAACTGTTAAAATATAATGATTGCAACTGGAGAATTTTAAAATCAATATTTTTCTGAATACACATCAAACAATTTGTTACACCTTAGCCCATGTCTGTGTTATGTTTCTCCCTCATTTGTTCCCTAGTGCTCCTGCCCCTCTGTTTACCTGTCATGTGTTCCCTGCCATGTGCTTGTGTTGTGTTTTTGTACCTGTTTCCGCCCTAGTCCCGCCCTAACCATTAGTGTTCTCACCTGTGTCTTGTTTGTAACCCTGCCCCCTCGTCATCCTAGCCCAGGTGTTTCTCACTCTCCTCCTGTATATAAGCCCCTCTGTTTGTACGTGCTGTGTCGAGTCTTTTGTATTTTGTATCCTGTATTTTGTATCCTATATCCTTAGTCTGTATGTATCCTTGCTGCCCGTATGTTTCCTACTCCTAGTTTCTTAGTCTGTGTTTCTTAGTTGATATTATCCAAGTCTTGTTGTTTTGCGTAACCCGTGTTTTGTTTGTTTTGATTTATCTTGTTTGGTTAATTAATAAATATTATTTGCACTTACGTCCTCCTCCTCCATCCCTCCGTCTCCCGCGTAACACAATTCATGTCTTCCAAATATTTCGTTTTGTTATGTTTGTCTAGTTTTTATGTCTATTTTTAATCATGCAGAATTTGGGTTTGATTCGTGTTACTGTATATATTAGTAAAATAAACCCAAATAAATTCAGTGATACAATTAAAAAAGAAAATATAGCCGCAAGCGGCAATCATCGGGTTCAAGCACCAACTGGCACAATGGTGCATACTAGAGAACTGAATGGTGATGTGTAAAAAGGGCTAATATGATTGGAGATGCCCTGTCACATTTAGAGATTATTAAAAAATTTTCACCTGTTATTAATGTTGAGCAGAAGCCTTTCAACGTGATCAGTGCTTAAATTGTAAATTGTAATTGTAATGTCAATCTAGTGAAGTTTGTAGGATATTCATCAAGTGAGTTAGATCTAGTCAAAATGTGTCTACATGTTATTGGTATTGATCAGGTGGTTTCAACCAGAATGTTTACAAAGTGGTGTTCAGATTGACCTTTTGACCTTTGCAAAACAAGCTGAAATGTTTTACCAAACAAGTTTACATTAACACAAATGAGTTCATTGTCTGACATGACATGTAATTACAAAGTTATTCTAAATCTAGTTCTGAATTAAATGGCGCTTCATCAAACAGCAACTGGCACAATGGTGCCTACTAGAGCATAGGATGGTGATGTGTAAGAAGGTGTAACACAATTGGAGACACTCTGTCACATTGAGAAATTATCAAAAGTCTTTCACCTGTTATTAATGTTGAGAAGAGGCACAAAGGAGTGCATGTTCTGATATGACATGTAATTACAAATATATTCTAAATCTAGTTCTGTATTAAATGGCGCTTCATCAGAGTGATATTGTACAGAGGTCTTTGACATTGTGAGATTACAGCAAATACTGCAGAGTTACAGCAATTTAGGTTGAAAATTTCAAGGACGCTCAGACTGCTTGATGCCTGGACACTATTGTATGTGAAATTTTCACAAATGGTTTTTATTGAATCTTAACCTAGAGACTCTACAGTGTGCAACAAGTCTGAAATGGCGGTGATAGGCCAAATATCCAGAGACTAGTATCAATATTGCTATTTTCAAACAATTAGCAGTTCTGAATAAACAAAGCACTTTTTAAACATAGTTGTATTGACAAATTTGTCAGAGCCACTGTACTAAATATGGCACAAACATTTAGATGTCAAAATAGTATAGTATGATTGACATGTATTCGATTTGTTGGAACAGCGCCCCCCAGTGGTCGGATTGTTTCAGCAATTTGCAGGTCACTACAGCGTCTCCACCTGAACATAACTGCCAAGTGTCATCCAGATTGGGCAACATTCAGCCTGCCAAAATGTCTGCTGAATGCTGATTGGCTGATGGTGTTCAGCCATGTTGATTGATTAAGTTGCCCTTTGAACATCCTTTAGAGGCTGTATGACAGATTCTGCATGCAAAGTTTCAGCTTGCTAGGTTGCACGGTTGCTGAGAAACAGTGTTCCAAATTTAACAATTGAAGTGAATGGGGCATATATCCGGAAGGACTAATTTGCATATGGTGGCCATATTGTTTACAAATTTCAACTTTTTCTTAATGAATATTGAAGGCCATGCTCTCACGAGTGTTTTGATACCAAACATGCCAGGATTGATTAAAATTCCTAGGACTAGTTCGCAAAAGTATGTTTTGCATATTATGCAAATTAGCAAAAAATCTATATAGACGGAAGTGCATGGTCTAAATTGGAAAGTTGTAGGTATTGACCCAAGGAATCCATCAAACAAAGAATTTTGAATGTAGGTCTTATGGTTTTTGAGTTATTGAGAAAATTGTGAAAAATGAATTTCCTTGTTTATAGCGCCACCACTTGACCAATCGGTGCCATTTTTGTTGTCCACCGAGATGCACTGATCCTACATCTACCTACCAAGTTTCATTTCTCTATGACTTACGGTTTAGGCTGCACAACTGTTTTTACAGGAGAAAAAGAATAATAATAATAATAAGAAAAATCTTAGCAATAACAATAGGGTTCTACGCACCTTCGGTGCTTGAACCCTAAAAATAAATAACACTACTTAAAAATGTTATCAAAAATCTTAAATCTTAAATCTGTAAGTGTAACATCAAATATTTTACAAACATGAAGCAAACCTGCAAACTGTTAAACTGACAGTAGTTTATGACATTATTAAACATTATTAAACTTAAATGCTTAAAAGTGTTGTAAATAATTATGTATTGAGATATTAGTTAAAAAAATAATGATATATAACTGCCATTGAATTATTAATAATGAGCACTGTTAATTAATTTAACATTAACTTAGTGTTAACGAATACAGTATAGTCCTGAAGGCAGTCAGAAAAATGATGTATCTTAGCGGTGAGAGTGTTACGATTTGTATATATTAGTAAAATAAACCCAAATAAATTCAGTGATACAATAAGAAAAAAGCATTAGATAAAAATGTTTCATATTTAATAAGAAACGGTATCACAAATCCTAAATTGTAAGTGTAATAGAAAATATTTAATAAATTTGAAGCAAATCTGCAAACTGTTAACATATAATGATTACAATTGGAGCTTTCCTAAACTGTATTGAATTTTTAATACATATTTTCCTGAATACACATTAAACAATTTATGTCCTCCAAACCTTTAGTTTTGTTATGTTTGTCTAGGTTTTATGTCTATTTTTAATCATGCAGAATTTGGTTTGATTCCTGTTACTGATCTGGAATTATTAAGTGGAATATAAAAAGTCATTTTACTGCAGAGAAAAGGGAATTTGTATCATCTACACTTGTAGCCAATATATGGGCCAAAACTTGTTAAAGGGTTAAGTTTGGACTGTTTATAGAGTTTTTTGTTTTGTTGAGTTACCTCATACTTAGTTTAATCAAAAGTAAAATATAGTTTTATTTGGTAAACTTTAATCAATACTATGGGCCCTTTTTAAGTGATCTATATGTGAGACTTCAATTGTGAATCGTGCAGCTGGATTTCGGTCTTTGGTATATATATAGATGATATGGGGCATATTTTGTGGAACAGGTTGAAAACAGTGCTTTTTAATAAGCTTATTGTGCACTTTTTAAGTTATTAATGCCTTGTTTTAAGTGTCAAAGCTCTCCAGATTCTAGCAATCAGGTGTGAAGCTACTTTGAGCTGGATAATGGTGTAAAAAGTGATTTATCCGCAGGGGCAAAATATGCCCCATATCATCTATTTTAAAGCATGTTTGAAGAAACTGCAAAAAATTGCTGGATCTCAGAAAGCTGCAGGAGAGCGGAGGTGAGCTACTCAAGGTTAGTACTTTTTATCATGTTTTACTACAACAAAGTCAATTTTACACCGGAACAAAAGTTCTCCTTTAAAGCTTTGAGCTGCTGTAGTTCTTGTGGCCCCTGGAAGTGAAATGGCTCTGTGTGCTGGTGCTACTGATAATCAATAATCAATCCCTGCTGTTTTACTCTTTCCTCACCTTAGGCTGGAGGTTGGGGTGCAGAAGCACATAGCCATTGGGATCAATTGCAAATGTGTAACCATTGGCTCCAAGCTGTGTGAAGAAAAAATAATGAACCATTAATATAAAAAACACAGTTACTATATAAAAAACTAACACCTCACAATAAAGATCTAAATAACACTTAAAACAGTAATAAATATTGTTAAACATTGTTAAAGAATGCCTCAGCTAATTATTAACTTTAACTTAATTAAACTTGAATGCTTTTTATATCAATTTAATAATTGAGATATTAGTTAAAACATAATGATATATAACTGCCAATGAATTATTAATAATAAGCACTGGTAAATAATTTAACATTATCTTAGTGTTACCGAATACAGTACAGTCCTAAAGGCAGTCAGAAACAGGATGTATCTCAGCAGAGTGTTATCATTTGTATATATTAATAAAATAAACCCAAATAAATTTAGTGATACAATTAAAAAAAACATATTTGGTTCTATATACAAAATAATAGATGTATTAGGCAGTGAAGAACATTTAAATTGTAAAAAAGGTAAAATAATGTCTCAATTATTTATTATTTGACACTGGTTTAGACATTTTTAATATTACTACATTTTAATGCTTAAGAATGCTGAAAATAATTATGAATTAGGACATTACTTAAATAAATATTGATAGATACATGTCAATGAATAATTAGCTGAGACAGTTGAGATGATTAGAGTACTGTTAATTAATGTAATCTTACTGTTAAAAGTTACCAAAAAAAAAAGTTTACATATTTAAGATATTTAACATCTGTTACAAACATATTTCTTTATGTAGAAAAAAGTGAATCTGATTTTTATTTGTTATTTTGCAGGAATCTGATTTATTGTAATTAAAGAATTGACAAGATAATCTACATTATGTGTTTAAATTTACATTTAAAGTGCTGAGACTTTTAAATTATATATACATTATACACTATGTATGTGTGTAAAGCATCACTTGCCTTATACCGTGGCGTGAGCTGCTTAATTTCACTGAGTGCTATATCTACACCCATAACCCCCAGGATGAGCTGATTCTGCAAAACATGATCAAAAAGAGAGAGAAAATTACATATATATATATATATATATATATATATATATATATATATATATATATATATATATATATATATATATTAATATAGATGGTACCACTTTAAAATAAGACTACCTACATAAAGGGTTTATGAATGGTGTATTAATCAGTTTATTAATGGTTATTAATTAGGTTGCAAATACTAATATTACAAAAACATTAATAAGCAGTTAATAAATATATAACAACACATCAATAGATATGTCAACAGTGAGCTATAAATTTGTAAATTTGATCCCACACTTTTTTATACTGTCAAACCTCAGATCTTCCTAAATACTGATCTTACTTTGTGTTTTCCTGTCATAAACATGTCATTTTTATATATTTGTAAGTATGTTTAACTATTTACTATAAATTAAATGACTAAGTTAAATTAAATGACTAAGCAAACAACGCTCAACAATCACTGTTGCCTTTCTTTAATTGATGTGTAGTAATTGCTTATCAATGGTTTTTAAAGCATTTACAACCTAATCAATAATAATCAATAAACGGAGCAAAGAGTCTAAAAGCGGCGAGAGTGTGCAGTTGTAGCGCAGAAACGGGTCAAAGAGTCTAAAAGCGGTGAGAATGTGCTGTTGTGGCACAGAAAACGGGCCAAAGAGTCTAACAGCGGAGAGAGTGTGCAGTTGTAGCGCAGAAAACGGGCCAAAGAGTCTAAAAGCAGCGAGAGTGCGCAGTTGTAGCTTAGAAAACGGGCCAAAAAGTCTAAAAGCAGCGAGAGTGCGCAGTTGTAGCTTAGAAAACGGGCCAAAGAGTCTAAAAGCAGCGAGAGTGCGCAGTTGTAGCTTAGAAAACGGGCCAAAGAGTCTAAAAGCAGCGAGAGTGCGCAGTTGTAGTTTAGAAAACGGGCCAAAAAGTCTAAAAGCAGCGAGAGTGCGCAGTTGTAGCTTAGAAAACAGGCCAAAGAGTCTAAAAGCAGCGAGAGTGCGCAGTTGTAGCTTAGAAAACGGGTCAAAGAGTCTAAAAGTAGTGAGAGTGCGCAGTTGTAGTTTAGAAAACGGGCCAAAGAGTCTAAAAGCAGCGAGAGTGCGCAGTTGTAGCTTAGAAAACGGGTCAAAGAGTCTAAAAGCGGCGAGAGTGTACAGTTGTAGTTTAGAAAATGGGCCAAAGAGTCTAAAAGCGGCGAGAGTGCGCAGTTGTAGCTTAGAAAACGGGTCAAAGAGTCTAAAAGCAGCGAGAGTGTACAGTTGTAGTTTAGAAAACGGGCCAAAGAGTCTAAAAGCGGCGAGAGTGTACAGTTGTAGCTTAGAAAATGGGCCAAAGAGTCTAAAAGCGGCGAGAGTGCGCAGTTGTAGCTTAGAAAACAGGCCAAAGAGTCTAAAAGCGGTGAGAGTGCGCAGTTGTAGCTTGGAAAACGGGTCAAAGAGTCTAAAAGCGGCGAGAGTGTGCAGTTGTAGCTTAGAAAACGAGCCAAAGAGTCTAAAAGCGGCGAGAGTGCGCAGTTGTAGCTTAGAAAACGAGCCAAAGAGTCTAAAAGCGGCGAGAGTGCGCAGTTGTAGCACAGAAAATGAGCCAAAGAATCTAAAAGCGGCGAGAGTGCGTAGTTGTAGCACAGAAAATGAGCCAAAGAATCTAAAAGCGGCGAGAGTGCGTAGTTGTAGCTTAGAAAACGGGCCAAAGAGTCTAAAAGCGGTGAGAATGTGCTGTTGTGGCACAGAAAACGGGACAAAGAGTCTAACAGCGGAGAGAGTGTGCAGTTGTAGTGCAGAAAACGGGCCAAAGAGTCTAAAAGCAGCGAGAGTGCGCAGTTGTAGCTTAGAAAACGGGCCAAAGAGTCTAAAAGCAGCGAGAGTGCGCAGTTGTAGCTTAGAAAACGGGTCAAAGAGTCTAAAAGCAGCGAGAGTGCGCAGTTGTAGTTTAGAAAACGGGCCAAAAAGTCTAAAAGCAGCGAGAGTGCGCAGTTGTAGCTTAGAAAACGGGCCAAAGAGTCTAAAAGCGGCGAGAGTGCGCAGTTGTAGTTTAGAAAACGGGCCAAAGAGTCTAAAAGCAGCGAGAGTGCGCAGTTGTAGTTTAGAAAACGGGCCAAAAAGTCTAAAAGCAGCGAGAGTGCGCAGTTGTAGCTTAGAAAACGGGCCAAAGAGTCTAAAAGCGGCGAGAATGCGCAGTTGTAGCACAGAAAATGAGCCAAAGAATCTAAAAGCGGCGAGAGTGCGCAGTTGTAGCACAGAAAATGAGCCAAAGAATCTAAAAGCGGCGAGAGTGCGTAGTTGTAGCTTAGAAAACGGGCCAAAGAGTCTAACTACAAAGAAATTACAAATGGACGGCAAATGCAGAAAATTTAAGGCATGTAGAGAAAAATTACTATTTTTCTCTACTATTGTTCAGAGGGAAGTGTGTATGTTTAATTTGTCAATCATTATGTAATGAAACATCAATAAAAAAAAAATTAGTTTACACAACACTGTTAAAGATAGATAAAGACAGTAACTCAAGAAAAATTGTGTGTAAATGATAGTAATCAAGAACATGCATTAATATTTAAGTAGTATATTTCATTATTTGTTTTATTACAGAGTCTGTGGCCCGTGACAGCACATATATTTCTCCTTCTGGTCCCCAACAAAAAAAGTTTGGACACCCCTGATGTAGATTTTAAAACATCAGGCCACAAGAGGGCAGAATGAGCATGTGGAATATCACAGGCATGCAAACTACCAGTCCGAGGCAGCATGTCTCAAATGCCCTTTCATCTTCAATGTCATGTTATAATCAAAAACCAATTCTTAGTATTTCACATCCATAAATTGATCGTTCCGTGTAAATGTTTGATATTGAAATGCAGGAACAGAAGTGAAATCAGGACCATATAAATCACGCCTCCTTCTGCTTCCTTTTAATTCCGGCGCTCTACTCAAGACAATGTACGTACGCGTTATCGCCGCGGGAATAGGTACGGCTTTTAAAATATGGAAATCAGTGATAATATGGAAGTGTGGTTAGCCTGTCCTGCATTCAGAGTGTGTGGTGATAGCATTGGGAAATAACCTTCGAGTCCCCATCAACGGTAAGATTGAAGACCGGCATCGTCCCAGTAATGACCAGCCCCAAACCCTGGAGGAAAGAAAGCAGAAAATACAGGGGATAATTGTGATTTTCGACGTCCTTACAGCAGCAGTAAAGGAAACGCTGCAGCAAATTGAAAAGAAATTGACCTTTCACAAATGGAAAGAGTTTATCTGCTTTTCACAGAGCGACGGCTAAACACACACAGACAAATCACAAAGGAATGGAATCTGATGCACAAAGCAGACAATGCCAACTGGAAAGATAAACACCACAATCAACGCTAAGAAGAAGAAAACATATGTGGCAAAGAAAACGCACAAGAGAGAACGAGAGGTGAGAATAGAAGTCTATTAGCCAAGGACAAAAAAACAAAAAAAAAACACATACAGCACAAACACAGCATCAGCCATAATGACAGAAAGGAGTCATTATAATAGATATAGATAGATCCCAAATATTAATAATACGTCTCTCAAAACATGCAAACAAAGCAGTCAGAGATGCAGAAATGGGTGTTTTGTAAGCGATGTGTACTTTTTTATACTGACAAAATAAAGTCTGGATAAAGGCTGGCTGTAGCAGGTTTTTGGGGGTAAATTCACTGGTGACTTCTCTGACATTTGCTAAATTTAAGGAGGCTTACACAAATACCCATAAACAGCATGTGTAGTTTTTAATAATGGCCTAAAGCCATTACTGGAAGGTCGCTGGTTTGATCTCCAACACTGGCATCTATAGAAAGGCACCAACTCCAAGCTTAAGGATTAAGGATGCCCTTAATGTCACTATACGTATCATGATACGTTGTGTACGCTAATGATAATAAGCAGGCTATCACGATACTGACAATACTCTACTCTCAATTCTCTTCTCTCAATCCTTCATTGCATCTGTGTTACTGAAGAAAATAAATTACTCCTAAATATGTGTGTTTATTGCTATCTGTTTTAAAGAATTTACCAACTAATATTCTTCACCACCGCTTTACCCTATTTATTGAATTATAGCGCCACCACGTGGAGTATTTGTATCTGACAGCACATATTGATAATTTATCGCAAATTATAATTTATCGATAATATAATAATCAAAATGATAATCTTCAAATAGAATGTCATAGTCTTGCAAAAAATGCAAATCTAGTTACCAAGTTACACTAGTGGGTGAACTGGGCAGTTAACTGGTCACAGTTTTCATGCATCTTGGTATGTTCTCCTCCACCAGTCTTACACACTGCTTTTGGATAACTTTATGCTGCTTTACTCCTGGTGCAAAAATTCAAGCAGTTCAGTTTGGTGGTTTGATGGTTTGTGATCATCCATCTTCCTCTTGATTATATTCCAGTGATTTTCAATTTGGTAAAATCAGGAAAAACAAAAAGATTAAATGGTCTCTTACTTTTTTTCCACAATACTGTGTTACTGAAGAGGATAGAATACTCCTAAATAATAAATTTTCCGGAATTATGGATTTGTTGGTGTCAGATTCTCAAATATGCTTATTTTATTATTTTATTTGAATATTTTTTACCAAACATATTTTTACCACAGTCATTTTCATTAATCATCACTTATCTTCTATTTATTTGCTATTTATTTACTGTTACATGCAATAACATTGCTCACTGCTTACCAAGACATACGTACGTAGATCTAGTTTTTCTGAGCCCTATTATTTATTTATTAATGTTACATGCTCTTGATTTTTTTCTACAGATTTTTATCTTTTATTCTTTTTTATATTTCCTGACAACTTTTTGCTGTCCTCTGCACTGCTGTAACATTGCAAAAGTCCTCGCTGTGGGATTAATAAAGTGTTGTCTTTTTGTCATGTTTTGTCGTGTCTTTTTGTGTCTTGTCTTGTCTTGTCATGTCTTGTCTTGTCATGTCTTGTCTTTTTGTGTCTTGTCGTGTCTTGTCTTTCCGTGTCTTGTCGTGTCTTGTCTTGTCGTGTCTTTTTGTGTCTTGTCTTGTCGTGTCTTGTCTTTTCATGTCTTGTTGTGTCTTGTCTTTTCATGTCTTGTCGTGTCTTGTCTTTTCATGTCTTGTTTTGTCTTGTCTTTTCGTGTCTTGTCGTGTCTTGTCTTTTCATGTCTTGTCGTGTCTTGTCTTTTCATGTCTTGTTTTGTCTTGTCTTTTCGTGTCTTGTCTTGTTTTTTTTTTCTTGTCTTTTCGTGTCTTGTCTTGTCGTGTCTTTTCCTGTCCTTTTCTAACTTATTTTCTATTCTTCACTGGAGGTTTACCCTATTTATTTGATTAAATCCAATAAGTAGAGTAATGAATTAGTAACTTTACTATAGTAACAGTTTAGTAGTAATATGATATATCACGTTCACTCCACAGACGGGTTAAATATGGAGGTTGCGTTAAAGAGTTTTTAATCGTGACGATTTGTTTTCTTAAAGTTTTAAAAGTCGTGCTGTTGGAACTCTCTGCTTGTTGCGTTTGAGTCTCTGTTTTTTAGCAGTTCCGTTTCCAGAACCGATTCACAGCAGCGTGAGCGGGTTTCTAAAGCCACAGTAAATCCCTGATTTGACTGGATGTGCTGGATGGAGAATAAATCCTCTGATTGACTGCCAAGTCCTGACAACAACAACAAATACGTACAAAAAAGGAATGCTGAGTGTTGATGTGTATTATAAAATAACACAGATGTCTCACACAAATGCACACTGTCACTGCCAAGCAATGCTGTTTTTCACTTTTTGGCATAATTTTCTTAAATCTGGCAGTTGTTTGTTTAGGTTGTATCAAAAAGTCACGATGACTAGACTTATGAAAATGATCCAAAGTGATGTGGAATAAAACTTCTCACTGAAATGTGAAGAAAGCTTTTAATCCTTCTGTAAATGCACTGTTTTGGGGATAAAATGATGTGTAGATCAGACCAAGGATTTCACCCAAAACTTCAGTATATAAATAAATATCAAAATCAAACTCCAAAATCCATTACAACTGCTCGCCCTCTGATGGCTGGTTGCAGTATAACTTGTAACCCAGCCAATCACATGTACTGTAAGTAAACATCAAAGAAAGGACAATTTAAAGGACGATTATTGTTCTATTATTAATATATTATTATATTTCCTGTAGTTACTCAGAACACCAACAATCAGTATCTATCATCAGATATTAAGGAATCATGCTGAGATAAAGCACTGATAGCTCTTGTCAGCAGAGCTTCAGCCAGTGTTTTCTTACTTAAACTGTGCGTTATGTCTCGGTAATATGTGTGGGTTTCTTGATATATGTTTCTTGACATTTGATTATTTAGCAGTACTTTATCCTATTCAGTAACACAGAAGTCATGTGCCATGAAGTATCATAAAGATTTGTCTTATAATATATCAAATATTGCAGAATCACAGTATCATATCATGAGATTCCCTATGATTCCCATTCCTGCTATAAAATATATGCAGGGAGCTGCAGTAGCATGGATGATCCGGGTAAATCAACCTTAGGTGTAAAAGTGCTTCTACGTCTCACTGATCTTTTTATCTACAGTACAGTAATACTGTATAATTGATGGGCCACTCATGCTGATGGAGTAACACTGATATAAATTAAGAAATCCCCAATCCTTCATCCTCACCAGAGCGTCCTGGTAGACGTTGGTCCACTGCACTTGTTTGGCCCGGTTGCCAGCTAACACCATCGGCCTTCCCAGAACATCCAGATATTCCTGAAAAGAAAAGAAAAAGAACATATATAAAATAATTCATACACTCAAACCGGACAGCTGTTAACTTGTGGTTTCTGAGGCTGGTAACTCAGACTGGTAATGAGCTTATCCTGTACAACAGAGGAAACTCTTACTCTTCCTTTCCTAGGGCATACCTGATGAGTGCCAGTTCCATCATAACATTTTTTTGCTGGCCTTTGCGGTGACTGTAAACTACAAATCAGTTTACAATACACTTACCGGACTATCAACTATCAGTCGTTATCATATATATATATATATATATATATATATATATATATATATATATATATATATATATATATATATCTCAAACTATTTATTCTCCATTTGCACTATTTCCTCGCACTATTGCTACTATTTGGACTTCTGGAAGATGCTAACTGCATTTTATTGCCATGTACCTTCATCGATCTCCATTCATCTTTTCATCCATCCATCCATCCATCCATCCATCCATCCATCCATCCATCCATCCACCCATCCATCCATCCATCCATCCATCAATCTATTGATCCATCCATCCATATATCTTATCCATCCATCCATCCATCCATCCATCCATCCATCCATCCATCCATATATCTATCCATCCATCCATCCGTCCATCCATCCATATATCTATCAATCTATTAATCCATCCATCCATCCATCCATCCATCTATAAATCTATTGATCCATCCATCCATCCATCCATCCATCCATATATCTATCAATCTATTGATCCATCCATCCATCCATCCATCCATCCATCCATCCATCTATCAATCTATTGATCCATCCATCCATCCATCCATATATCTATCAATCTATGGATCCATCCATCCATCCATCCATCCATCCATCCATCCATCCATCCATATATCTATCCATCTATTTTTCTTTTAGGGGAATTGGTGTTTAATTGTTGGTTATAACAACAATTCTACTCCAGTATTGTTTAATTCCTACCCATGTGTGCACTGTTCACTGTTCTACAGTCATAATCAATGTTTTCAATAACACAAAACCAGTTTAGCTCCAGAAAGATGTCATATGTTTGTCTTGTGAAATGTTGTGCAAGTTCCAAACAGTAAGTAATAAGGTAGATAAGCTATAAAATATTAATGAAGATCTGATATATATCCAAAATGAGCTGCAGATGGTTATAAAGGTACTGGGCAAGCTATAGAACATCACATTTGTTCACTGTGTCTTGTGGTGATAATGGATAAATAAACAAAAAAGGTAGATAATAAAGGTACTGCATAGTATTTAAGATTCAATCCACTTTTTCTACCCAAACTACTTTTATACATATATATATATATATATATATATATATATATATATATATATATATATATATATATATATATATATACATACATGCTGCAAATGTAATCTTTTCGCCAGTAATATACTGTAGGTAAAATACAATTTTGCATTATTATCACACATTATTACTCAAGCCTGTGACCGGTTCTCTCTGTATTAGCACTGTACATTAGCCAGATCCTATAATCCAGTAATCCACCTCAAAATACAGTAGCCTCTGTGCTTCACCTTTCCTCTCATAAACCAACCAAACAGCCCTGACTGGCAGCTCAGCCATTATATAAAACACTGTGTTAAGAGCTGCTGCCCCGGGGGCCAGTAAAGCCGACCACACCGAGCTCCTCACAAGCGAAACAAATCATCATAAAACAGCCATTAAAGCACATTACAGCACTGAGAGCAGAGCCCGGAACAGAGAGAGAGAGAGAGAGAGCACTAAACAGTGCTGTAGACGCTATACGCTATGTCCAAAAATACATACAGTAGTAATTTCAAATACAATAATATACTGTATTATATTGTATTACATCATACTAATGTCTTTTAGAAGAGAATATTAAACTATTATATCTGATACTTTATTCTACCCTATTACTCCTACTGAACTATCCTGTACAATGCTACTGTATACTATACAGTCCTATACTACTCTATATTTCACTATACTAAACTATACTATACTATATATTGTATTATATCATACTAATGTCTTACAGTAGAGAATATTACACTATTCTATCCAATACTTACTATACTTTACCCTATTACTCCTACTGTACTATCCAGTACAACACTACTCTATACTATACAGTCCTACACTAGACTATATTTCACTATACTATACTATACTATACTATACTATACTATACTATATATTGTATTATATCATACTAATGCCTTACAGTAGAGAATATTACACTATTCTATCCAATACTTACTATACTTTACCCTATTACTCCTACTGTACTATCCTGTACAACACTACTCTATACTATACAGTCCTACACTAGACTATATTTCACTATACTATACTATACTATACTATACTATACTATACTATACTATACTATACTATACTATATATTGTATTATATCATACTAAGGTCCTACAGTAGAAAATTTTACACTATTCTATCAAACACTCTATTTTACCCTACTATATTACTCCTACTGCATTAGTCTGTACAACACTATACTACAGTCCCACACTACAGCATGTTTCACCATATTATGCTATACAATACTATACTACATTGCATTACATCATACTAATGTCCTATAATTACACCATTCTATATAATCCTGTTAAACACTACTCTATACAGTCCTAAACGAGTCCACATTTCACTATACTTTAATACACTATACTACACTAATATATACTTTCTCTATTTTACCCTACTACTCCTACTGTACTATCCTGTACAACACTACTCTAAACTATCCAGTTCTACACTAGACTATATTTCACAATACTATTACTATACTATACTGTATTATATTGTATTGTATCATACTATGCCCTATAGTTACACTATTCCATACTATCCTGTACAACAGTACTCTACACTATACAGTCCTACACTAGACCATATTTCACAATTCTATACTATTGTATACTATACTATACTATACTATACTATACTATACTATACTATACTATACTATACATTATATTACATCAGAAATTATATCCAACAACCTATTACTCCAACCTATTATAGTATTATCCTGTACAACACTACTCTATAGTAACTCTTAAACTAGTCCACATTTCACTATACTATACTATACTATACTATACTATACTATACTATACTGTATTGCATTGCATCATACTAATGCCCTACAGTAAAAAAGACAATTCTCTTCAATACTTACTTTATTTTACCTGCATACTTCTACTGTACTATCCTGTACAACACTACTCTATACTATACAGTCCTACACTACTCTATATTTCACTATACTATACTATACTATACTATACTATACTATACTATACTATACTGTACTATACTGTATTGTATTGCATCATACTAATGTCCTACATTAAAAAAATATACAATTCTATTCAATACTTACTTTATTTTACCTGTATACTTCTATTGTACTATCCTGCACAACACTACTCTATACTATACAGTCCTACACTACTCTAAATTTCACTATACTATACTATACTATACTATACTGAATTATATTGTATTGCATCATATTATGTCCTATAGTTACACAATTCTGTATTATTTTGTACAACACTACTCTATACTATACAGTCCTACACTAGACTATATTTTACTATACTATACTATACTATACTATACTATACTATACTATACTATACTATACTATACTATACTGTATTACATCATGCTATACTGCTCCAGACTAGACAATATTGCACCTTACTATCCAATTCAGTTCAACTTTTTTCCACTGTATTATATGAAACTGCTGTATATTACACTGCTCTACACTATACAGCCATATATTAGGTAGGATTAAGACTTATAATTGTAGATTTTACTTTATTCTTGACTATTATATCATATAATATTTTATTACACTGCTATTTATTATACTCTCCAACAGAAGACAATATTACAACACTATTTAGTCCTATACTAGGCAATATTACACCATACTATTCTACACTCTATACTCTATATTTTATTCTATTATTTTATACTTTATTATCCTACACTACATCGCTCTTTTCTAGACTACACTATCCAATATTATACTATACTAAATATATCAGTGTTTTTTGCCCCTCTTGGTTCTCCTGTACACTTCAGTGCACAGCCCTTGTGTTGTATAAATCTGCACTCTAAGAAATATAAGTACAGATTTGTACTTAAAAGAGTACAAAGCTTGTCGCTGGGGCTGTACCTTATATTAAGGTTCAAAAAAGTACCTTTCAGTGAAAGTACTTTTTTGTACCCATGGTTTTTGTGCCAGTATAGATTATAAAGATTATAAACATTGTCATCAACTAAAAATGGCTCAAAAACTTGATGATACAAAATTGTCTGGCTTTCAAATAAAAAATGTGCAATTTAAATATATACTGTTCATTAGTACAGTGATGCAGAATACTGAATGTACCTTTTGTCTGGTTAAATGGTACAAATCTGTACTTATTGCTGTTAGAAATGACTTTGTACTTCAGAGGGAACAAATCTGACCCTGTAAAGACCGATATTGTACCTTTGAGGGTACAATTATAAAGAATGTACCTTCGAGTACAAAAAAGTACTCATATCGTACCTCTGTTTTTTAGAGTGTATATACGTGAGAACCACTGTCCTCTATTTAAACATGAAGATGTTATTTTTGTTTACCACTCGCTGCTTCCATTAAAGTGGCTTTTACATGAATTTCTGCCATTAGACATAAACCAGTGACGAGTAAAGATATTAAGTGCAGAGTACAGAGCTGACAGCCGTGTTGCTGTGTCTCCTCTCAGCGCTGAGAGACACCGTGACCCTCACACACGCAGGAAATATTAGTGTCTTCCGCACATAAAAAAAGCTCTTCAGCGACGGCGGCTTTTATTTTCTTATTCATCGCCGCGACACGGAGGTGCTGACAAGCGTAGCCCATTCTATTATTAGCTCGCTAAAAGTCAGTTTAACGCGCCACGGGGAGATCTTTCATCAGGGACGATGACAGGCAGGCCTTTTCACAGGGGGAAGAGGAGGGGAATTTTCCGCCTGACGGGGAAGAGGCGAATGAGCGGAGGTAAACGGCGGCTTGAGGACAGGAAAAGAAAGCACGGCGTGTCTTGAGAGGCTACGAATCCACAGCCGGTGACGAGGACTGTACTGTGGAAGGGTGAGCTTCTGGATATTTGGTGGATCCAGAGGTGGACAATAAACTTTAAATTTAATGTTGGATAAAGTGTTAGAGCCCTATCCAACACCCAACCATCAGTCTATTATGACGTCTTCCACCTGCTTCTGAATATAAAGCTCAGGAAACAAATAAGAGACTACTTAAAAATGATGAGTTTCTTTAATTTTACCAAATTGAAAACCTCTCAAATATAATCAAAAGAAGGATGGATAATATTAGAAAGAGGTATAATATTAACTTATATGGTTATCAGTAGAATTAATTAACTTTTTGGGAAAAAAAAAGAAAGAATATGTTTTTGTATTAAATCAACCATATCAAAGTTAAAGAGTGGAGTTCTTCAAGTGTTCTTCAGAAAATACATAGATTTTAGTACATACAGCTCTGGAGAAAATAAGAGGCCACTTAAAAAATGATGAGTTTCTTTGATTTGATCAAATTGAAAACCTCTGGAATATAATCAAGAGGAAGATGGATGATATGAGGTAGAGGTATGATATAATTTCTATGGTTATCAGTAGAATTAATTAACTTTTTTGGGAAAAAAAAGAAAGAAAAAGAATATACAAAAACAGTACTTAAGTGATTATATGCTGTTACTTTAATACGTTTTGTAATAAATCAACCATATCAAAGTTAAAGAGTAGAGTTCTTCAAGGGTTCTTCAGAATAGACATAGATTTAAGAACATACAGCTCTGGAAAACAATAAGAAACCACTTAAAAATGATGAGTTTCTTCGATTTTACCAAATTGAAAACCTCTGGAATAAAATCAAGAGGACGATGGATGATCACAAGCCATCAAACCACCAAACTGAACTGCTTGAATTTTTGCACCAGGAGTAAAGCAGCATAAAGTTATCCAAAAGCAGTGTGTAAGACTGGTGGAGGAGAACATGATGCCAAGATGCATGAAAACGTTGATGAAAAACCACCAGGGTTATTCCACCAAATATTGATTTCTGATCTTAAAACGTAATATGATTAATTAACATAAACTTGTTTTATTTGCATTATTTGAGGTCTGAAAGCTCTGTTTCTGCATTTTTGTCATTCCAGACATTTAATTTTTTAGCAAATAAATGCTCTAAATGACAATATTTTTATTTGGAGTTTGGGAGAAATGTTGTCTGTAGTTTATAGAAAAACTCAAACTCTAACATAAACCTATAAATAGCAAAATCAGAGAATTAATTTCTGATTCAGAAACTGAAGTGCTCTCTTAATTTTTTCCAGAACTGTATATACATTATATGGCCCCAAACCCAAAGGCGTAACATTATCTCATTGCTCTGTATGCAGCCGATTTCCTTTTTTAAGCCACTCGTTTCTCGTTCTCTCTTTCTGGTTATCAAACCCGGTCATTGCGTCTCTTCTTTACATTACATTTTGGCAGACGCTTTGTCCAAAGTGTATATATATATATATACAACATTTCCATGTTGTAAGTTATCCAAAAGCAGTGTGTAAGACTGGTGGAGGAGGACATGATGCCAAGATGCATCAAAACTGTGATTAAAAACGCGGGTTATTATACCAAATATTGATTTCTGAACTCTTTATGAACTTTATGAATATAATCTTGTTTTCTTTGCATTAAAATGCTCTAAATGAGAATATTTTTATTTGGAATTTGGGAGAAATGTTAATTTCACTCAAATATATACCTATAAATAACAAAATCAGAGTGTCAGGAGCGACCCGAGCAATACCCCTCCCCGTCTTAAGAGGTCGCACTTGCCTCAGTTTTGAGGCACACCTGTTGTTGATCTGCTCATTGTCTAGTGTATTTAAACCACCTGGTCTGTTAAATCTATGCGAGGTCTTGTTGTTGCTAACTTTCCGAGCGTTATTTCTTTATTTACCGTCTGATTTGGTTACTGAACTCTCGCCTGATTTTTTGATATACGATTTTTGGATTATCCTGTTTCTGACTTGTTTGCCTGTTATTTTTGCCTGCGGCTTTTCAATAAACCTGCACTTGGATTCTCTATTCCTCTGGTTTGGTCTGTAGCACAGAGAAACTGATTTAGAAACTGAAGTGTTTTTTTTCGCCAGAGCTGTATATATACGGATGTATATATTTTTTTTCCTTGTTGTATTTTATTGGACTATTTAGCTTATTTATTTTGGACCAGTCAAATGTTTAGACACCACTTCTCATTCTCATTTTGTATATATATATATATATATATATATATATATATATATATACTTTTTTAAGGCTGTAAACTCTGATGAACTGATGAACTGAGGAAACTCCTGCTCTTCCTTTACTAAGACAGTCCTGATGAGTGCCAGTTTCATCATTGATAAAGTTTTTGATGGTGTTTTTGGTGACTGCACTTTACTTATTCGAGTAGTGCTTGCTTCTTATAATCTGGATTAGAACATTACTCAAATATTCACTATTCACTGTATACCTGTAACTCTACCTCTTCACTACTTTACTTTAACTGATGCTCTCAAACACTTTATTAAGAGACAAGAAATTCAAGTTTAATTAACTCTTGATGAGTTCAGCACAGCTGTTAACTGAAAGCCTGAATTCCAGGTGACTCTACATCATAAAGCTGACTGAGAAAACAATAGCCTAGATGCGCAAAATTGGGTACAACTTTATAATAAGACTACCTTTATAAAGGGTTTATAAATGGTTTACAATTAGTTAACTAATGGTTATTAATAAGTTTGTAAATGCCTTACAAATCATTAATAATAAGTTATAACACATAATTGGAAAGGGCAACACTACAGATGGCTGTGGGTTCACTATTTGGCAAACAACAGGTCACTGTTGCCCTTTCTATGTATGTGTTATAACTGATTATTAAAGATTTTTTAAGGCATTTGCAACCTAATTAGTAACCATTAATAAACTAATTGTAAACCATTTATAAACCCTTTATAAAGGTAGTCTTATTTTAAAGTGGTACCCAAAATTGTCTAATCTAAGCAAGAGGTGCTATACTTTGAAGAATGTAAAATATAAAACATGTAATGTAGAAATGTAGAAATAATGAAAAAACACACACTTTTCCTCCTGATTCTGCCTCGTCTCTCATCAGGTGTCCTCTCCCTCTCTCTAATGTAATTCCCCGTGTTCTCGTGAGTGTATTATTCATGGTGAGGTACTTCGTTTTCAGTGATAAGTGACAAACTGCTCTGCTCGCCCGTGGCAGGGCGCGGTTGTAGGAGCTGTACGGCTGCTATATTGATTCCTTTCTCTCAAAACACTTGAACTTATTCCACCTCAGGCCTCTGAAAGAGACTCTGCTGTTCCTGTGCTTTATTGCGTATCATGTCGGCTGTAGGCAGCCTCATATTAAATTAGCATTAGACACTTCAGAGGAAGTTCTCTGTTAGTGTAAAGCAGCCGGTGCTGAAAAACTTTAAAAATACTGTCCCAGACCAAAAGAGCTATTATTATATGATGATTATTGTGTGTGGGGGGGGGGGGGGGGGCAGTATTTCTATGCGGTGTAAATGGAAACCAGTAGGTGAAAGCACGCTGCATCAGCTAATGTAGCACATATCACACAATAACCTTTACAGTCACAAATAATATATTATACAGCAAAATCCACAGTTAATCCTTCTAAAACACACACAACGCTATTGGCTGCTATATATTTCATCAGCTTTCTTGCCATAAAATTTTAATTCATGTTCTACAGGATCATTTTTTATTTAATTCTAAACAAATAGAAAATAATAATGTAACTGAAAATCCCTGTAGATAAGTTTTAAAAAGCTTGGCTATTGTTAATTTTCAAAGTAGCCTAATAAAAAGATAGAAAATAAGTCTTAACCTTAAAATTTAGTAATACACCAGTTTCTCATTTCTCATTTAGGTCTTCTTACTGCAGTGTATGAAGCTTTTAGTTTCTTGTTCACATTTCCCTTCCGCCTTAAAACACATTTCCATTCCACCTTAACAGTATTTTTTTCTCTTCATTAAAACATGGTTTCCTTTTCCTTGTAGTAGATGATAAAGTGTTTTAATAGTTTTACAAATTTCTGCTCAGGTTCTGCAGAAATCACAAACAGTCCATATAAAACAGAATGTGGATTCACATTTGAATGATCTGTTCCACCTTAAAAGCGCCAAAAATATTATCTACAGCCACAGCAGCATTTAAGGCAGAATGGTAAATTTAAGCATTCAAGCATTTAAGGTGGGATAGGAAAAAGTGTGTTTAAAGTGCATATTTAAGAAAGCTAAATAGATTACTACTTACGCGTAACACTGTAGCTTGAGCAGCTGACTTGATGTGGTCTTTTTAAAAGCAAAGCCTCCTCTAAAACTAAATATAGAAGAAGAACACTAACACTACAGCATTTTTATCTCACCCTTCATCTCTCCGCAGTTTAGCTCTCTGAGATGAGGGGATTCGCATGATGAGATAAAATCAGTGGTTTCTAGACTACAAAGCAGTTATACAGTGATGAACGCAGAATGAACTGGAATAATGCAGACTGGATTGTGTGTGTTACTGGAAAAGTAATAAACACACACATACAGGGGTTGGATAATGAAACTGAAACACCTGGTTTTAGATCACAATAATTGATTGTGGTTACGGACAGTTCTGGTGGAAACAGGAGAGTTGAGGTACACATTGAATTCTGCGTTATTTGATCAGCCGTGGTTTTATGTTTTTTGGATACAATCCGGGTTAGCACCCGAACATCCCTTTCAGACAGCTTCCTCTTACAGCGTCCACAGTTAATCCTGTTGGATGTGGTTCGTCCTTCTTGGTGGTATGCTGACATTGCCCTGGATACCGTGGCTCTTGATGCATCACAAAGACTTGCTGTCTTGGTCACAGATGCTCCAGCAAGACGTGCACCAACAATTTGTCCTCTTTTGAACTCTGGTATGTCACCCATAATGTTGTGTGCATTACAATATTTAGAGCAGAACTGTGCTCTTACCCTGCTAATTGAACCTTCACACTCTGCTCTTACTGGTGCAATGTGCAATTAATGAAGATTGAACACCAGGCTGCTCCAATTTAGCCATGAAACCTCCCACACTAAAATGACAGGTGTTTCAGTTTCATTGTCCAACCCCTGTACATTCATACAAAGGGTTCTCTCTCACACACTGTGCAAGGTGCGCTGCGATGGTCATTGATATCTTACCTGTGTCATTTAAATAGCAACAGTTGTTGTGAACATATTTACACTGATGGGTGTGGTGGTCTGGGAATGAGGTGTGTTCAGGTAAATTTCTGGAGTATTGCTATCTCTATCTTGGCAACGGAAAACACAGGAGCTCCACTAACTGAACACAAGCTAGACAGATGCCAACAGTCAGACATTCATTGCTATCTTGGCACAGAATCACAAACTCTTTTAGATCCACTTTTACATCAACAAAAGCAGAATAGTAAATAAAATAACATTGCTGTTCCCGTAAATGAGCTGCTGGAGCTCCTTCACAGTGTGAGCGAGCAGGTCAGTTTCCCCTGCTGAGATGCGTTGGACACTTCCACGTAGCTGCGCTGTTAAAATAGCAATCTGCCAAAGTCAGAGCTCACCTGACTCTTAAAGGAAATGATGAGCATGTTGCACACTGATTGATTTATTGCATGTTACAAAACAGAGACATTTTCAGTGTTCGAGATGCACAAGGTGTACTTTTCCTGTCGTTATGATAGCAAAGACACACTGACACTCCCTAAATCAAGCTGCATGGTTTACAGTTGAAGGCACACCTACAGTAGGCCAAAATAGGGCCCCTTTTTATAAAACACACATACAGTATTCAGAAAACACAGTAATAACAGACCTGAGTGTTGATTCTGATTGCTCCGATGGAAGGGATCTCGAAGTAGTATCCTGTTGAGCAAAGAAAGAGAATAATAAGCAATAAAAAGGAATAATACAGGCAGGCTGATTCCAAATCAGTGTTTCCAGCATGTAAGCACCCATAATTGGGTTGATAATATTACAGTGCTAATGGCAATCTTGATCACATGTAGGTTTAAGGCCTTCAAAACGAGAGTTAAAGAGCACTATGGCTTTGTTTGAGAGGGTTGGTGATATGGCAATTTGCTATCACTGTTGTGATTAACCCTTTCAGACCTGATTTACAGTATTTTTCAGAAAATTCCCCAAAATATTTATAGAACAAATCACATTCAATGAAATTAATTAATTATCCATTTATTTAAAATGTGTTGGGTTTTAGAGGGATATCCAGCAATAATCTATAATTGAAAATAATTGAAAAGTTACTTTATTTCAGTAATTCTGTTCAAAATGTGAAACTCATATATTATATAGATGTATTAAACACAGAGTGATCTATTTTAAGCGTTTATTTATTTTATTGTTGATGATTATGATGATTATGGCTTACATCCAATAAAAACCCAAAAATCAGTGTCTCAGAAATTAGAATATCATATAAGACCAATCAGTACTTTTGGCAGTGTGGGCAGTGTGCCAAGTCCTGCTGGAAAATGAAATCCGCATCTCCATAAAAGTTGTCAGTAGCAGAGAGAAGCATGAAGTGCTGTAAGATTTTGTGGGAAAATAAAACTGCACTGACTTTAGACTTGATAATAAAACACAGTGGATCAACACCAGCAGATGACAGACATGTCTCTCCAAACCATCACTGATCATCAGTAAATTTTACATTTCATTTGTAAATGAAGGGAGCAGAGTCTGGAGGAAGAGTGGAGAGACACACAGTCCAAACTACTCGAGGTCTAGTGTGAAGTTTCCACCAATCAGTGATGATTTAGAGAGACATGTCTGTCATCTGCTGGTGTTGATCCACTGTGTTTTATCAAGTACAAAGCCAATAAAATAAATAGATAAATTAATAAAACAACAGGTACAATAATACTGTAGATCACATATTTTTATGACAGTTTTTTCTCCAGTTTTAGAAAGTGAAGGATATATTTTATCCAGTGGGTATAAGAGGTATAAGTCAATTACCATATTATTCGGACAGTAAGGCACGATATCAATGAACAGGTCTATTTTGATACATAAGGCGCACCAGATTATAAGACACATTAAGAGACACCACTAAGTACACTACTAAGGATGACTATATCGAAGTGAATAAGGGTTTCACCATGTTTTCCTGATGTTCTTAGTGTTGGGATGCCCACACAGAACATAGGCTGTGCAGGTAAAGATGCAGTCCACACAAGAGAAAGCCCAGCGATTTGAAAATATGCATTATAGTAATAAGAGTTAAAGGTAAAAACATCTTTAGACAGGGCCTAAAGGAGGTCAAAGGGAAATAACGTAAGAGAATGGTATTCCGTAGACAGTTTCGGTATTTTCCGCGTTTGAGTGGATATTAGGAAAATACCCGAGTTTAAATAGGCTGCAGTGATTGGCTAAACTATGGAATATCTGCCTAGCAACCAAAATAAATTTTGATTGGTTACTTTTGGACCAACAGTTTTAAAGAAAACCCCAAAAACTGACCTCAGTCCTGTCACCAGTGTGCATCAGTATTCCGTACACCTGCCAACAAACAGCTTATGCTTATTAATTCCTCAATCAAATATTACAACATATTCTGTTGGATGTTTAAAGTTGCATTTTGGGTGAAATGTGATGTTAAAAGTGGGTAAAACCTCACGTGAACTAGTTGATAAAGTTTTCCCCACCCCCTAGCCTCGGCGTTGTTAACCCTTCCCCACCCACCCGTTTTCAGCGATGCGGGCGGTGACCAAACACAACGTGGATGGTCACTGACCTGTTTTGATGGAAAGAGGAAGGATTGACAATGACCCCAGACTATATTTGAAACATAATAATAGTTTATAATAAAGTATTTTATTGTTTAAACGGTCTACTGTACGGAATACTGAAGTGTACGATATACCGTTCTCTTACGTTAATGAGATAGAGGAGTAGAGGAGGGGAGGAAGGAAATGAGGTTAGAAGTAGTTAGTCAGCCACTAATATCATGTTAAGAGTTGTTATTATTAAAACAAAGCTTAAGTGTACATATTTTCCAGTTATATACATTATATATAGTGTATTTTAAGCAGAAAATAAGGTGGCTGGAATTAGGGGACCCTTCTAATTCTGCAAGTCTTGCCACTGGGGGGTGCCTACATAACCAAAACTGTAATTCTTTAAAACAAACGAACAAAAAAAAAATCTTTCAAAGTTAAATAAGTATGGGATTTTAATCCGCACACGTTTCTCTCTTAAAAAACTGTTTGTTTTGGTGAGTAATGTGCTTCCATTTATTTACAGTAAGCTTAGAATTCCAATAGAGTCCAATAGAGCCAGCACGATAAATATTAATCCATCAAGCGGTGTGACTTCGTAGCTTATCGAAGTCATACTAAAACATTTTGACAGATTTTTAAACAGTGTATTCCACGTAAAATTAGTTTGAGTTCAATAAGCACAACCAGAATTCATACATAAGGTGCACCAGCTTATGAGGGACACTATCGCACTTTTTGAGAAAAGTAAAGAAATAAGAATAAGTGCAGCTAATAGTCCAAAAAAGATGCTATTATTAGCTACTATTAGCATTCTAGTGAGTAGTCTATTAGCTACTATTAGCTTTATGGTGAGCAGTGTGGATAATAAACAACTGTAAAGAAGTGTAAAGAGTCGTAACTGAGTCAGAAACAGTGGAGGCGAGTCAGAGCTGGCTCGGGTTCAGCCGCGACCGTATGAGACCCAGTCGGCGGCGGACTCGCTGAGGAGCACCAAGCGCTGTGATAACACACACATTCTAAGCTGTGTTAAACACTCGCGTCTCTCGATTTACAGTGCGATGAATATTACACTGCTCTCTGTCTCATGGGCGACACGTTCTGCACAGCAGATTGATACAGTCCATCCCTGCCAATACTGCTCTCAACTAGTGCGCGAGTGTTGGAGTGTGTGGAGAGAGATAGGGCAGGGAGAAGAGAAAGAGAGCGCGAGAGTGTGTATAACAGGGGTGTCCAAACTATGGCCCGCGGGTCATTTGCGGCCCGTTTCCTTTTTTGAAGAGGCCTGCGAGGTATTTTAGAAATAGATTGAAAGTTGGCCCGCTGTTAAGCAGGTTTTTATAATGTGAGATTCAAAGTTTGAACGCTAGGAGTCAGAAACGGGCCAAAAAGCGGAGAGAGTGCACATTTCTAGCGCAGAAAAACAGGCCAAAGAGTGTAAAAGCGGAAAGAGTGCGAATTTCTAGCGCAGAAAAACAGGCCAAAGAGTGTAAAAGCGGAGAGAGTGTGCATTTCTAGCGCAGAAAAACGGGCCAAAGAGTCTAAAAGCGGAGAGGGTGCACATTTCTAGTGCAGAAAAACGGGCCAAAGAGTCTAAAAGCGGAGAAAGTGCGCATTTCTAGCGCAGAAAATCGGCCCAAAGAGACTAAAAGCGGAGAGAGTGCGCATTTCTAGCGCAGAAAAACGGGCCAAAGAGTCTCAAAGCGGAGAGAGTGCGCATTTCTAGCGCAGAAAAACGGGCCAAAGAGTCTCAAAGCGGAGAGAGTGCGCATTTCTAGCGCAGAAAAACGGGCCAAAGAGTCTAAAAGCGGAGAGGGTGCGCATTTCTAGCACAGAAAAACGGGCCAAACAGTCTAAAAGTGGAGAGAGTGCGCATTTCTAGCGCAGAAAAACGGGGCAAAGAGTCTAAAAGCGGAGAGAGTGCGCATTTCTAGCGCAGAAAAACAGGCCAAAGAGTCTAAAAGGTTGCCGCAATTAAGGAGTTTTATATTAAGAGACATCATGAAATTAAACATCAATTTGAAAAATCTTAGTTTACACAACACTGTAAAAGATAAAGATAGTAAGTGAAGTAAAATGGTGTGTAAATGAAATAATCAGGTAAAAAGTATTATTTAAAGTGGTATATTTCATTATTTGTTTTATTACAGAGTCTGTGGCCCGTTACTTTAAATATATTTCTCCTTCTGGCCCCCAACTAAAAAAGTTTGGACACCCCTGGTGTATAGGTTGGAGAGGGGGCATCAGAATTGTGGTTTTTAAGTTTTTTTTCCCATCAGGGTGCTGCATCTTGTGTGTCTTCTTCGACACCAAATGGAAAAGGAAGCAGCTTCTCGTGTTTGTGAAAGTGTCGAGGGTGTTCCTCTGTCGGCTGGTGATACCAGAACGCTCGGTGAAAAAGAGAAAGAGATCAGGTCCTCCGAGATGAGATGAGACGAGACGAGCCGAGAAAAGCCACCTCCCCTGCCAGCCCGGTCCCCTAAACGCCCGCCATTAGCCAGGAGAACACGACCACTCCAAAGACTAATCCTCCGGTCGGAGCAGCTTTTTTTGGCTGGAGATGGAGGGAAGTCACGGTTATCACCGGAAAGCCAGTTCCTTCTCAGCTAATTAATTGAAATCTTGTGCGGGAGGTGGAGGAGGACCTCTAAAGCACTTTGGCACCGCTAGCATTTAACTAATCAAAGAGCAGCGAGAGCAACGATCATTAACAGAGCCCTGAGAACGAGGGAGCAGAGCAGAGAGACAGAAAGAGAGAAAGAGAGAGCACAGAGGAGCGAGGGATCGAGACAGTCACAAAGAATATTTATAAGAAGAAAAGAATATTAATCAAGCAATCAACTATTATTTACACTGGAGGAGGACCCTTATTTACGGTGCCGCTGGGAATTTACAGTTTAAAAGGGCAAAAAAATATTGTAAAAAATACAAATAAAAACTGACATTTACTATAGATAAATAAAATATATACGTAAAAAAGGAAAGATTTAAAATTTTAAAAAGATCATGAAAATTGATACATAAAAACTAAAAAATGTATATCTTATGAAGAAAAAAATAATAGTAGGGAAAATAAAGTAAAATGATAATGATAAGAAATTATCAAATTTATATCAATAAACTAAGAACGTGGAAATCATGAAAAAAAATATTTATATATATTTAATAGCTTAATCAATAAAATAATACAAATAATAAAAATAATATGAAATATAAACTCATAAAAAAACTTTTCAAACAATCACAGGCTTTCTGATATAATAATATATTGCGCAGAATAATATTAAATTTTCAAATCATTAAAACAGCTCACCAAAACCTCAAACTATCCTTTATATTTGGCAATATTTGATTAACTTACAAGTCCTTATTCATTTTTATTTAACTGAAGTGAGTTTTATATTATTTATAGCCTTGCTCTGAATTCTGCTCCGCGCTGCGAAAGAGAGAGAGCGAGAGAGAGATAGAGAGAGAGAGAGAGAGAGAGAGAGAGCGAGAGAGAGAGAGAAGCTGATATCTAAAGCCGATATCTCAGGGTCATCCATGCTGACTGATATGTAATATGTTTAGTATTTAGTATTTAGTATACACATACTGCAAATAGCTATAAAATACAGTGCAGGTAAAGGCAAAAACATAAGCCTCTACCTTAATAATATCTAAAAAAAAAATCTATTATAACAAACAAAACAGAAGAATATCACATTCCAACTATATAACACAAAAAAAAAATGGTGATTAAAGGTGTCCTTCCACTAAAATCTACTAAAATCCACTTTTTCTTGTTGTTTGTGAAATAAAGTGGGTCTCTCTGAGTTGTTTATGATGCTGCACAGGAAACTCTTCCTCAACCTCTTCATCATTGTCTGCAGCAGCTAGTGAAAGAAAATATTCAGACCAGGAAAAGCACCGTGTCTACATCAACCTGTGAATTAGTATTCATGGCCCCGCCCACCTCGGCTCGGGACCGCCCACAGACAGAGCTGAAGCCGAGCAGTGACACCGTCTCGTCAGATAGGAGGAGCTAACAGCGCTAAGAAAAGCATGCAGTTAATTCCTGTGTTGTTTGTGCGAATAACACAGGAATCAGTGTTTATATACTTTACCCAGTAATTCAGAGCTAAGAAACAAATGGTTAGAATTAGTCTATGGAGGAAAAACACCACCAGCCAAGTACAATTGAGATAGGTAGGTGTGTGTTTAAAACAGTTCTGTTTACACTAGTTAAAAGTAAAATTTCACCCCGGGGTTTTGTTCCAACTGCCCCAGGGTGGATTTTTACTTTCTGGACCTGGACTACCCAGCTCTGTGCAATAGTAACTATAGGTTTAAATAGGATCTCCGGTGGATTTGGTGTTTTACAGAGACTCTAAGACTAGGTTAGTGGTAACTGCACTTAGCAGTATATATTATGCATTACACATGTTGTAAAGTAACATTTGACAATGCAAAGACTGTTATTAGTGTAAAAATGTCTTTATTTTAAAATGTTTCTAACTGTTGTTTTTAGACCAGAATAGAACCCCCTGGCTCCACATCTCACCCGTTAACCTCAAAGAGAGCCCCACCCACTAGATCAGATGAAGAAACATAATTTCTGTCTGCTGATTGAGAACGTTACACATTACACATCAGGATTAGGCAGCAGGCGTCTTTTGAGGGAGGGATCTATACCTACTGTCAGTGGCAGGTCAGCAGATGAGGGAGATGCAAGATGTAACTTTCAAAAAATGAGTTTGTGCTTCTACCACAGTTAAGAACGAACTAGCTTATTGGTGTTTTGCCATTTAGCACAAGCTAACACTAAATTGTGGTAAACACAACAGTTTATTTGCACAAAAGTGACAGTGCTTGTTCTGAAAGGGACTAAAACTGGCAAGAATAGAGAACGATTTTGTGTAAAGTAATAGAATAGATGTATTCTTGTGTTGAAAGAAATATAATTTGTCTAATTAAATGTCAAAAAAAAGTTATTGCACAAACAAATAGTACAAACCTTTGTTGGCGCAAGCGATCCACTGCAACGGAGTGACGTCATAGTTGTGCTGGCCTACAGAGAAGGTGAAAACCCGAACCTGTGTCAGAAGAAGAGAATAAGCATTAGTTTATATCAGCTCTTGCATTAAAACGTGTCTAAATTCCAAATTAAATCTGAAATGAAATCCCAATTCCTATGGTTTTCCTGATCTGGCACCTGGATCTACTCATGAGATAATTCTCAATCACTTCATTAGCTGAGTCAAGTGGGTTAAAGCAGAGGAAATAAAAATGCTGTGCACGACTTCCACAAAACTGTGACTGATAAAAAAAGAGTCCTAAAACATACAGAGTAATGGATGATCCTACTGATGAGACCTACATCAGTCAGTGTGCTCAGATATTTGGTTTAAAGCTATGTAACAACAATAAAAAGTCTATAGCGATACACAGCCAGTAGAATACACAGGGTTCATACACTTTTTAACCAATAAATTTCCATGATTTTTTTTCCATGATTTCCATGACATTTCCATGCAGACATGGACAATAAAACCAAAGAATCAACTAAAACTATAATCAAAATTGATTATAGTAGGCCAAATATGAATCTTACACTTTTTAATAATAAAAAAATGTGTTAGATACTGAGAGCTCCATTGTGTCGGGCTAAATACAGTATTAACTCTGAGTTGCTGTATTTTATTAGCTCAAAATGTTGAGATTTTCTCTGTCGATAAACAAAGAAACAAAGATTTGCAGACCAAATTTCCATTACTTTTTTCAAAACTTTCTGGGTATTTTTATTTTTGCAAAACTTATCCAGGCCTAGAAATCTACGATGGGCGTGGTGGTCTGGAAGTGAAGAGTGTTCAGGTAAATATCTGGCATGTTTCTCTCTTGGCGGCAGGAAATACAGGTGCTCCACTGACTGATTAAAACCCTGACAACAGTCAAGAGTCAGACGCCAATCCTATGTTAGCCATGTAAGAGTAAGTGCCTTGCGGGTTGCACAGCGCAAATCTAGCTTTTTACTCATCAATATACAGAATAAAGAATAAAATATCATTGCTGATCCAGTGAATGAGCTGATGGTGTATCTGTGGTCAGTATCCTTTGAGAGCTGTATGGACATTCCCACTGTGAAGGTGCTACAGCAGCTAATTTGCATAAACAGCAATGTTATTTTATTTAGTTTTCTGTTTATTGTTGATGTAAATGGTGGGTTTTTTGCACTGCTGTGTGTCCTTGTGTGTGTAATAATTGTGAGGTGCACATGCACCTGATGATTGACTGTTGACTGTTGTCTAGGTTTATTTGAGTCAGTGGCGCACCGGTGTTTTTTGCTGCCAAAATAGCAATACACCAGAAATGTACCTGACCACACCTCATTTCCAGACAACCATGCCCATAGCCATAGATACTGTATATTCACAAGCACCATTGCTATTTAACCCTTGTGTGGTGTTCATATTTTTGCTACTCGTTTACTTTGTTACTTGTATTTAATTCAGCAAAATTAAACAATTTTACATTAAAATCTTTACACATGCTTGCTTCACCTAAATTGCAAGCAATATAAACAGCTTACATGGTTAATATTTGCCCTTTAACTTCTTTAACTTCATCTTATGTTACATTTCTTTTAAAAAGTGCTACTCTTTTTTTATTATTTTTTTTAATAAAATGTAAAAGAAAATGAATTAAACTCAAGATATGAGTAGAAAATTTGTTTAGTTTCAAATTTACAAATGAAGCAATGTTTATTAGCCCTTGGCCAAAAATACTGTATGTAATATAAATGTGTGTGTGTGGGGGGGGGGGGGGTGTACAGTGTGTGTTTATCAAAAATGTGTTTTGATATATGTTTTTCACAAAAAATGAGCCAATGCCAATGAGTTTGAGTTAGAATTTTTTTTTTTAGTATCATTTGATGAAAAATGAAAACGGGTCCCACAGACCTGAACATCACACAAGGGTTAAGCAAGGAAGGTAGAAAGTGTGAAAATAGACTGTTGGCGAGGTTTAAGATATATAGACATTTTTGTAATAATCTTTAGATTGTGATCACACATCACATTAAACTCTTCAATATGTGAAACTATATGTGCCAGCACAAGTCAGCATTAATATATATATATATATATATATATATTATATAAATCACTACTGTCGTGGGGAATAAATGGGGTGTCGTGAGCAGAGGGATCTGGCTGTAGTAGACTGCAGGTGGCTGCAGGAGGAGGACACGCTGTTCCGCTGGGATGATGGGCAGCAGTGGACTCACTGTTTTATTGGGCCAATTGTACATCTCGAAAATATCTTGAGCTCGGTCCTCTCCTCCATCTGTGAACATCATTATCATCTTATTGCAGTTTGCCCTCGGTGCGGTGCTCTCCTGTTGGAAGAGAGAGGCGACAGGGGGAGAAATAAGGGAAATTGTGAGTGGAAGAAATGATGACGGCTGCCGTCGCCGGACCTGCGTGACCTTGGGTCCGCGTTTGAGTGCATTTGCATTCCACTTTGCCTTTACGGTTTAATGACAGTACGTGTGCCTGTCTCGCTCGCCCTGTTACCATCTCTCAGAGAGAGAGAGGGAGAGAGAGAGAGAGAGAGAGAAAGAGAGATTGAGAGAATGCGAAAAGAGAGAGAAAAAAAGAGAATTTAAGAGAGGGAATGAGAAAGAGAATGAATGAGACTACGCAAGAGAGACAAAGAGAAAGAAAAAGAGAGAGAATGAGAGAAAGAGAGAATGCGCAAAAGAGAGAAACAGACAGAATGAGAGAGAGAATGTGCAGAAGAGAAAAAGAGAAATATTTAGAGAGACATTGAGAATAAGAGATCTAGAGAGTGAAAAATAGAGAGAGGGAATGAGAGTTCATAAGAGAGATAGAAATAGAGAGAGAGAATGGGAATGCACAAAAGAGAGAAAAAAGAGAGAATTAGAGAGCGAGAGAATGAGAGAGAGAATTAGAGAGAGAATAAGAGAGTGAATAAGTGAGAAGAGTGAGAAGAGAGAGAATAAAAGCGAATGCACAAGAAAAAGAGAAAAAGAGAGAGAATTAAAGAGAGAGAGTTTGAATGCACAAAAGAGAGAAAAAGAGAGAGAATTATAGAGCGAGAGAATTATAGAGCGAGAGAATTAGATAGCGAGAGAATGCAAGTGAGAGAATTAGAGCGAGAATGGGAGAGAATTAGAGCGAGAATAAGAAAGTGAGACGAGAGAGAGAATGAAAGCGAATGCACAAGAAAGAGAGAAAAAGAGAGAGAATTAAACAGAGAATGAGAGAGAGATCGAATGCACAAAAGAGAGAAAAAGAGATAAATTGAGAAAGGGAATGAGAGAATGTTCAAAAGAGAGAAAAAAGAGAATGTGAGAACTAGATTTAGAGAGAATTAGAGAAATAAGAAAGAATAAGAGAGAATGCGCAAGAGAGAAAGGATGAGAAAAAGACAGAGAGAGAGAGAATGTAAAAGAGAGAGAGAGGAAGAGAGCATCATCACATCTGTTTTTCTAATCATACATCTGCTTTCTTGCCCAAATGATGCCCACTGTCCTGATGAGCTACCCAGAAGCTTTCTCTCTCTCTCTCTCTCTCTCTCTCTCTCTCTCTCTCTCTCCATCCCTCCCTCCCTTCCAATCACAGCTGTCATTGACATTCGCCCGATGCCACATCACTCTGACAAGATTCTAATAAAGATAAATAATACCGCTGCAATTACGCATTTCAACCGCTCTCCTCTCAGCCAATCAGGGCCGCCCGCCACGCCGATTAAAATGCCTTAGCAGTTTCAGCTCCGCCAGCCATTAGACTGGCTGTTGAGATGGAGGGAGGGAGGGAGAGGGAGAGATAGAGAGAAATAAAGAGAGAGAGAGATAAAGAGAGAGAGTGAAAGAGAGAGAGAGAGAGACTGGTAGTTTGGCTTGCTCGCCCTGTTCTCTGTCTAGCAGAGAGAGAATACAAATTCATCTGTGTGTCTGCGGCCCATCTCCTCCCAGCCTCCCTCATCAATCATACCATCAGGCTCTATTAGAGCGCCAGCACACACACGCACACACACACACACACACACACACACACACACACAGACTTGTGGACACGCTCAGATGACGAAAACCCAGATGCACATGTTGCTGTTCTACACACACTAATATACACACACACTGTTTTGGCACCTACTGTATTTCCAAATGGAAACTTTACAGAACAATGAAAAAACCATCATAGCTTTCAATAGGAATCAAAATAATAAGATTTTATACTAATATTGAGGACAATAGAAGGACAATACCAGTCAAAAGTTAAGTGTTTTTTTTTTATTCTTATTTAATGTATTTTCTACATTGTAGAATATTATTAAAGACATAAAAACTATTAAGTTACACATACTGTATAGATTTACGTAGTAAACAGTAAAAAAAAAAAGTGTTGCGATGGTGATTTGAGGGGATTTGGAATGAGTTGGAGCTTCACAGCTTAACCCTCTTTTATCTTTTCTTATCCTTTTTAAAGTCTCTAAACAAATGGTTGACATTAGTTTTGTGATTCATTTTTATTGTCTTTTTTAATAAAGACAAAATAGAATAAAGTACAAAATAGAATGTTTAAGATGTTTAAATTTGTAAATGCCTGCTATATTAAGACATTTGTGTGGTAATAATGTTGAGGTCACTATGACATTCAGGTTTATAATATTTCTCTAGATGTCCCTCCATCACTTTAGGCCCTAACATCACTACAACACAATACTTATAATAACTTATAATTATAATAATGCCAGGACCACAGATGATTCATCAAATAAACAAAGTAACTGGCAAATAAACACTGCTAACAGGTTTATTTTAATTTAATTATAATCATTTTTGGAGGTTAAAATTGCTGGGATCATACTGACCCAGAAAAGAAAGGGGTGTTGGTACATTTGAGACCAGCAGGAGGGTTCATTAGAACATTACTTAAATAGGGCCATTATAACTGATGCTCTCAAACACATTAAGAGACAAGGAATTCAAGTAATTAACTCTTGAGGAGTTCAGCACAGCTGTTAACTGAAAGCCTGAATTCCATACATCATAAATCTGACTGAGAATGTGAGATGTGCAAAGCTGTAATCTAAGCAAGAGGTTCATCCACAATGCAGAACATTTTTAAAAATTATGAAAAAAAAAACCTCAGTTAATGTGTGTGTCCAACTTTTTTTTTATGTACTATACAAAATATTGTACCTGCATGTCTTTATACCAGGGGTAGGGAATTACGTTTTCGAAGCCATTATGTGGCGGCACACAAAAAAAAAAATCTGTATTGAAAAAATGTAATGGGATGGAGTGCTACAGACTAGTAGCTCTACAGCCCAGAGGGTTGTTGAACCCAATTGCAGAACAATTGATCTCAAAGCAAGTAAACCCAAGAAAAAAGGAATAAATAAAAAAACAAATAAATTCGCTCCTCACATGGGACTGAACCCGTGTCGTCAGGGTAGCGGTCCAATACACTACCGCTGCCCCAGCTAGTAAATTGGGAAATGGCTGGGAAAAAAACGCCCTTATAAGGAGATAGGGAGCCCGAGAACGGGCGGAAAAACGAGAACGGGTGGAAACTAAAGTCACGGCAAGCGCGACAGAGAGAGAGACGGGAGGGACGTAAACAAAAGCTCTCCAGAGAAGCATTTTATTTATTTATTTACTTATTTTCATTCTCATTCATTATAGTTCAAACAACCTCACGGGCCAGATTTTCATGCCTATTGCCGACCCCCCACTTTGTTTATTTTGGCAGAAAATGTAAATTTTCATTTTTTTTTTGATGATCAATTCATTGTAAATTCACTACCAAGTTCAAATCATTGCCTCAGAAATGCAGAAAAAAATGTCTCCAACAACATATTTTTTTCACAGATGAAACAATACAAAACATCTTAAAGGCCAGTAAACCAGTGTAAATGCTTGATTTTGTAAAATCAGAATTTGTTCTTACGTTTAGCAGCTGCTCAAAAGCAAACTTGAATCCAGACTTGTAGTCGGTCGTCCCCTTGGCCTGCATGTGCATCACCTTCTCCTTAAAGATCTTCTTGTTCTTGACGTTAGCCTGAACCAGCGTCTTAAAGCAGGAGACCACGGCGTCCGCCTTTTCATTAAACTGAGAGAAAAAGAGAGAGAGCATTTATTTTATCAGCAAACAATTAAAAGGTTTTTCCCCCAAACGCTTTAAATGTGTCGACACTTAAACATTTCATTCTCCTCACTCATTAGGTCTAAGAGCATCATAATCTGTTTTTAATTCATGCTATTTGGACTCATTCACATCACCACTAATTTGTTTTGGTAATTGTAGTTTGTTTGCCAAAGCTATCAGGGACTGAGCTTGCACGGAAACTTAAAGCCCATTTAAATCACATTAAGTGTCTGAATGGGAAATATAAGAGGAGCTAAGCCTGTTTATAGAGGAGAGTAATTTGATTGATCCTTCGCTCAGCAAATAATAGAAAGGTCATTTTATAGAAACGCCCATATTGGTGTTCCTAGCTTTTACATGTACAGCTCTGGAAAAAAAAAATAAGAGAGCACTTCAGGTTCTGAATAAGTTTCTCTGATTTTGCTATTTATAGGTTTATGTTTGAGTAAAATGAACATTGTTGTTTTATTCTATAAACTACAGACAGCATTTCTCCCAAATTCCAAATAAAAATATTGTCATTTAGAGCATTTATTTGCAGAAAATTAGCTTTCAGACCTCAAATAATGCAAAGAAAACAAGTTCATATTCATAAAGTTTTAAGAGTTCAGAAATCAATATTTGGTGGAATAACCCTGTTTTTTTAATTACAGTTTTTATGCATCTTGGCATCATGTTCTCCTCCACCAGTCTTACACACTGCTTTTGTAAGCGTGGTACAATGCTTAGTTGCAGACAATTTATAAAATCTGCTTATCTGCCATTTTGGGCTTCATAATAAAAGTACCCAGTATTGACTTTACATTAATGAAAAGATACAAGAACATACAATAACAGCAATATCAATATCAGTTTATTAGGAATGTTTCTTTTCATTTTGATCTTACTAAGTACATTTTTGATCAAAATAAGGTCAAATTTCTCAAATCTGTGGAGATTTGCATCCTAAGTAGAGCTTAACATCTCCAGAAAATAATCTCTGGAAAAAATGTATTAATGTACATGATTTAGATTAATTAATCAGAGAAAATAATTTTTTTTACATACATTTTATTGCATTATAGCACTAGTAATAATATAGTCTAAACTTAAATAATAATATAAAATACATTTTGACCTTCCAAAAGTCAGACAGGATAAGCTGGCCTTCAGTTCGAAAGATGGAGGGGGATTTGAAGGATGAGGGTGGAGTGTGTTAGTGTGTGTGTGTGTGTGTGTGTGTTTGTGTTTGCGAGTGTATTAGACTACTGTCAGTTCTCATTGCCTCACCCCAGCAGTAACACCTGCTACATCAGGTGGAGCATTGTTCAACTGGCACTCAGACAGTGTGTGTGTGTGTAGTTGTGTGAAGTTGTGTGTGTGTGTGTGTGTAGTTGTGTGTGTGGTGTGTGTGTGTGTTCCTCAGTAGTAAACTGTTTATTACTGTGTTCTGCACAAGAGCAGGTGCTCAAAAAACGCATATATAAAAAAAAAACAGAAGGAAACGCATCATCACTGAACTATGTGTGTTTGTGTGTGTGTGTGTGTGTGTGTGTGTGGTGCTGTATTAATGGATATACACCACCAGTCAAAAGTTTTAGAACACCCCTATTGTTTAGTATGTCATTATTAGTACTGTAAAACACAGACAAGCTGCTTTATTACTTTTTTTTAATCTTTATCTTATCAATTTACTTTATTACTGCAATTCTTCACTTGTAAGATTAAGATCTTCTCTTCTTTGCTGAAACTGAGACTCAGTCCTTAATCATGTTAATCTGAGCTAAAACTAAAGCTGCTGTTTCCATGTGGGTCAGCCAGACGTCTTCCTGTAGCAGTTTTTTTCCTCCAGTTTCAAAACAAGAGTCTTTTTTGAAGGTGTAGGAAACAGTACTCACAGATCTCTGGCATCATCAGTAATTTCTCTAAAGAAAATAACTTCTACTCTTAATAGTTACAGAGTTCTCTGTGTTTTTATGTCTTTTTCTAGTTATGATGAAAGTCACAGTGTGAAAGTGTAAGTGTGTAAATGTTGCAGTAAAAAGTGACTGGACATGAAGAGTTTAAATGGCATGAATAAAAGGAAAAAAATAGGGTTGTTCTAAAACTTTTGACCAGTAGTGTATACAGTTTTATGCACATAAACAGATCATTTTTACTGGAAAAACTCTAGATTCCCTTAGAACAGAGGCAGGTTAATATGGATATAGATCAAAGTAATTTTCCTGAACACCCCTATTCACCTGATTCACCATCATTAAGCTCATATTAAACAAAATCAGCTGTTGATATGGAGAAAACTATTAATAATACTAATACTAGAGTATAATCTCTTAATCAACTAAATAAAGATTTTGGGGAGAGCATTAGCATTGAATTAAATGAAGCGTAGAGCGAAGAGTTTAAGAAAGAAGAAATTAAGAAAATAAAGACTACAGCTTAAACATCAAAAAGAAAGATAAGAGTAAGAGAGTGAATGTTAGTTATGAGATTGAATCCACATTTTTAACCTAAATAAATAGAAATCTACCTGCTGAACTCAGCAGTAGAGATGCTGTGCTTACACTGCTAAATGAAAAGAGTAGAATAAGTTTGAGTTAAAAGTTTAAGTAGTCCAGCGGTCTAAAGCATTGTCACTATGATCGGGAGATCGCTGATTCGAATCCCGGTCATGCAGCTTGCCATCAGCTACTGGAGCCCTGAGAGAGCACAGTAGGTCTTGCTCTCTCTGGGTGGGTACAGTAAATGGTGCTCTTTCCCCTCATCACTCCTAGGGTGATCTGGATCAGCACAAGGCTGCATCTGTGAGCTGATGTAACAGAACCGAGATGCTGTGCTTTCCTCCGAGCGTTAGCGCTGTGATGCTACTCAGCGATGTGTGTGTGTGTGTGTGTGTGTATGTGTGTGTGTGTGTGTGTGTGTACCTGTGTGTATTTACAATTAGTCTCACACTCTAAAGCCGTTAATGTCAGACCCTCAATGGTGTTTTGTTTGTGTAGTAACTATGTAGTAAACAGAACCTGTGTGTACCTGTGTGTGTGTGTGTACCTGTGTGTGTGTACCTGTGTGTATTTACAATTAGTCCCACACTCTAAAGCCGTTAATGTCAGACCCTCGATGGTGTTTTGTTTGAAGGTCAGGTTTCAAATGAACTGACATTTCAGGGTGAGAGGCGCAAGAGCAGCTCTTAAAGTGAAAAATGATGGGCGAGAGACACTCTGATTGGTTTGTTTCAAGTTAAGCCCAAAATTAACCACAGCCATGATTAATTTAGAGAATTAGTACATGCCTTTTGCGTGGTTTGAGCCACCCAAGGTGTACTTTTCCCATCGTTACGATAGCAAAGACACACTGACATGCTCTAAATTAAAATGTGCTGTGGAGAGCTTGTGTAAAAATCGATTAAAATTGGGCTTAATGCTCCTTAGCTTTCAATGGAAGTCAAAAAATGGAAAAAGAGTTTATTTTAGGTGATTTCAGGATCATTTATTTTGGGCCCTTCATCGAGAATTTTTGATACAGCGTAAGAGTAAGAGATAGTTTGTGTAGTAACTATGTAGTAAACAGAACCTGTGTGTACCTGTGTGTGTGTGTGTGTGTGTGTGTACAGCTGTGTGTACTTACAATTAGTCCCACACTCTAAAGCCGTTAATGTCAGACCCTCGATGGTGTTTTGTTTGAAGGTCAGCTTTCAAATGAACTGACATTTCAGGGTGAGAGGCGCGAGAGCAGCGGTTACAGTAATAGCGCTGTAAATAACGCTGGCCTTTCTCCGCGTGTGACGGCGGCTGTAGACGTTAACGAGTCGCGTGCGTTTACTCTCGCGTTAATGTGTCCTAAGTCCACTTTTCTTTAGAGGGGCTGTAAAATTGGCTGTGCTGCGCTTCAGATTATGCCGCTCATTTTGTTCCGTCGGAGCCGGGATTAAGAGACACACTCGCAGAGCCACGGATTAACCCGGATTACTGATGCAGGCCTCCAAAACACTGCCGTTTTACTGCGTGCGTGCGTGTGCGTGTGTGTGTGTGTGTGTGAGCGTATATATGTGTGTGTGTGTGTGGGTGGGCTGCACATTAGTGTGTGTGTATAGAATGTTATACACACACTTTATTACACAATATTACAGAGTTTGCATGTTATGTGAACTGTAATCTATCACATACTAAGAATTATTATTCATATATTGAATATATTCTATAAAAAAATTTTAATTAAATGTTATATTTTTATTATGCACAATGTTGAGTTATTCTGCAGTCAAAATAAAGAACATGAGTGTAAAAAAAACACTAATTTACTTGTGAGAACATTTTCCTTTAAGGTGCAATTACATCCAAGTACATTTACTCATGATTGGGTATTCACAAATTCACATATTCACTTCACAGGACTATATATTTGTTACATATACATAAAAATACTTCTATGACAAACCAGTCACTTTTATAACCAATGTCATTGCATTATTTATTGGCTGTTAGCAACATCTACTGCATACTCTTCCCTTTACAGATAGTTCTTTACCTCATATATATGTATAGACAGTTTTTTATACCCTTATATATTTTCTATTCTTCTGTGTTAAATTTATGTTGAATATATATTTTTATTGTATTGTATTGTATCATCTTATTGTGTCTGTATCTTTTACAGAGCATATTGACTCTATAGGCCCTATTGTACACACTGTGCAAGAAGCGTTGCAATGCTCATTGCTATCTTACACCCGGTCAGCAGTTTCACGCCTTGTGCACATGCAGTTAAAATATCATCAGAATTTGTGAATAACTCTACACTGATGGGTGTGGTGGTCTGGAAGTGAGGTGTGTTCAGGTAAATTTCTGGCGTGTTTCTATATATCTTGACCAGCCACTGACTGGTTAAAACCCTGACAACAGTCAATAGTCAGTTACACAGTTACAGTGTTGGACAGATGTTTGTCTATAAAAACAACCTGCAATGTATATGGAAAAAATCTAAAAAACAAAAAAACAAAGGTAACACTTTCTATGGTTTAGTGTTCATTTATAGTTATTGAAAATCACTAAAAAGTTAAAAAAACAACTAAACATTAATGCCCGATTATGTTATTACATTAAAATACCTACAGTTTGTTACACTAATGTTGCACTCATGTTGACTTTAGGTCACCTGATGTTACTTTAAATAAAATCAGATGATAGTGGGAGGCCAGCTGGAAAATTAGCTCTTTTTATTAACCCTTTATCTTCAAAGGGCAAAAAAAAAGACAGAATGAATGCACACAGATCAGATTATGTGTGTGTGTGTGCGTGTGTGTATACTTACTTGCGCTACATTTACATAGTCATCATCGGACAGTGTGTCCAGCATCTCAATCACAGAGGTCTTCATCAGCTTCAACGTCAGTCCACTCACGCTGCCACTCCTACACACACACACACACACACACACAATTTGTAATGTCACTTTAATGTAAAAGAATAATAATAATTACTACATAAAGCAGCATGCAATAATAATAATAATAATAATAATAATAATAATAATAATAATAATAATAATAATAATAATAATAATAATAATAAAAACATTACACTGCACATTTTTCATTTTCTTACGAATCATTTGCCTCATAGATGCATCACACAGAAACATATGGACCAGAAAGCTGTTGCTAAGCAGCACCTGTTGCTAAGCATCCTGTGCCGCTGTTTTTCCACCATGTCCATCAAATGTGAATTCCAGGGTACGAGATAAAAACCAACAACATCCCAGCGTCTGAGAGCAGGGCAGGTCTGGGGTGTGTGTGTGTGTGTGTGTGTGTGTGTGTGTTTGCATATATTGTTGCATCTTAAAACAGCAAACTTATGTTCATTACTATGTTATACCCCACCAAAAGTCTATCTTCACGTCTTCCACCAGCCTTGTTTAAATAGCAACAGTACTTCTGAATATATCTACAGTGATGGAGTATTGCTATCTTGACATCAGAAAACACAGGAGCTCCACTGACTGAATACAACCTAGGCAGACATCAACAGTCATGTTCATTGCTATCTTGGCAACTCAGTTGCATCAACAATAAACATATTTAAAACACAATTTCCTTCGGGATAAATAAATTATCTATCTATCATCTATCTATCATAATACTAAAAAAAAAAAAATGATGTTCCTGTAAATGAGTTGCTGGAGCTCCTTCTCAGCTCAGTTTCCTCTGCTGAGAAGCATTTATTGGACACGTCCAGGTAGCTGCGCCGTTAAAATAGCAATCCGCCAAAGTCAGAGCTCACCTGACTCTTAAAGTGAATGATGAGCAAGTGATACACTGATTGGTTTATTTAATGTTACACCCCAAATTAATTAAGAGTTCAGAAATAGTACATACCTTTTGTGCATTCTGAGCCACGCAAGGTGGCTTTTCCTGTTGTTACGATAGCAAAGACACACTGACATGCTCTAAATCAAACTGTGCTGTGGACAGCTTGTGTAAAAATCAATAAAATTGGGCCTAAAACCTTCTTAGCTTTCAACGGAAGTAAAAAAATGTAAAAAGAGACTATTTCAGGTCATTTTGGATCATTTATATTGGGCCCTTAATCGAGAATTTTTGATACAATGTAAGAGATAGTTTGTGTGTTTAAAGTAAATGTAGTAAACTGAAAAAACAATCGACATAAATAAAAATACATGTTTTTCATTGGACGGCGATAATATGGGTTGGGTAGGAGAGGATCTGAGAATTAGATTCAGCAGTGAAGAGCGGCCGTTAAAGAGATAAGTCACAGTTAATCTGGACGGACATTAAAATTAGTCCTGATTCAGAAAACGCTCCTGCTGCGCCAACAATTAATATCACAGCTGTCAAGCAAAACCCTGTATCTCCAAAATGGCTTGATTTCAGGAGAAAAAAACAAAAAACCTGTGAAGATGTCAGGAATGTAACAGAGAGGACGTGAGGTGGATGCAAACGCAGGTAATAAAGGTTAATTATTTATTAAACAAAGAAACAAACAAAGAAACAACCGAATAAACCAATACAAACACTGGGAAACACAAACAAACAGAAAAACTGAGGAACTAAAACTAAACTGAAAACAAGAAATAAACAAGGGAAATTAACAAGAGAGAAGCAGGAGAATAAACAAGATAACGATACAGAAACTACAAAGACAGACAAAGGAAATGTGGAAACACTGCGGTATAAATCCACTTGGAGGGAAACGAAAATGGGAGACACCTGGAGAAACAGGTAATGAGGGGGCGGAGCTTCAGATTACAGTCACGTGAGGGAACGCAGGTGAGAACACTCAGACTGAGATACAGGGAAAACACAGGAAAAATAAACAGACAGGAGGGCCAAAACGACAGAGACAGACTAGGAAAGACAGAAAACAGGACCAGAACTTGAAAAAAGATTGTATTTAGATATTTTGGACTATTTCACTTTGTTTATCCATCATTTAAAAAAAAATGAATTCAAATTATATTAGAAAATGTTATTGTCACACCATAGCATGTATCTGTCTTGTGTTTTTTCCTATTTTTCGTCCTTCCTGCTCCTTTCCTCTGTTCTCTTGTTTTGTTTACCTTTCCATGTGCTCCATGTGCTTTACATGTCCCACATTTGTATTTGGTCTTGTCTCTGCCTTAGCCCCGCCCTTTCATCTGTAACCCCTCCTGTCTCATGTGTAACCCCGCCCCCTTGTTACTTCCACAGTTGTCCCTTGTCTGTGCCTGTGCCTAAATACCCCATGTGCTTTTGTTTGATTTCTATTTGTTTAATCCTTAATCCTGCAGTTTTGAGTAAGTTTAGTTTCCTTTAGTTTATGTTTCTTTGTTTGCTTATTTTGCTTGGTTGTTTATTAGTCTTATGTTTTTTTCTTTGTTTTATAGTGTTTGTTTCAGTAGCCTTGGTGTTTGTTTTACTTCCCTAGTGTTTGTTATTTGTTTATTATTTGAGATATGTCAAATAAATGAGACCTGCATTTCCATCCGGCCTTCAGCACGTTACAGTTATATTATTTCCTACTTTCCTTTTTTATATTTTGTGTATTTATCTTGATTTTTTTTAAATTCTATTTAATTTTATTGGTAACACTTTCTATGAACGTCATCTCTATAAGAATCTATATACATACTTATAGTACATTATAATGCATTTATCAGGTATTATAAACATGATTATACATATTTATAAAGATGTATAATCCACAGCCATGTTTATTATGCATCATGGATTGTGATCACAATGCATTAATAGCTGTTTATAATGGTATACGTCAATACCAAAAAACTCAGCTTGCAGAATTATGCATTAGGACTAAAAAAGCTTCCAACTTAAAAACATACCATTAATAATACTCTAAATATATTTGAACCGCTCATAAATAATAATAGTTATAGTCAATTACAATGTATTATAACAGGTCTTTGTGCGCTCCAAGTAAAGTGACAGACTTTCTTTGTGGGACTAGATTATTAATGACGGATATATACTAGTTTAACAAATGTATTATAAGCACAGCTTATAACGTATTATGATCACAAATCATAATGCTTAATAAACATGGCTATAATGGGTTATGCATGTTAATAAATATTTATAACCACGTTTATAATGCCGTATGAATGCATTGTAATATGTTATGAACGTGGTTATAGAGACTAATAGAGATGACATTCATAGAAAATGTTACCATTTTATTCTATTTTATTTCATTTTATTTCATGTTAGTGAACTGTGAGAAAAACAATTTCTTTCAGCCTCAATTCATTCAACATTCAACTGAATTTAATGTCCATTAATTACTTCTTAACTTTAGGTTGTATGTAAATATTTTTTTTATAAAAACTAGAAATTTTATAGAATTAAACCCTACACCTAATCCTAACCTTAAAACCAATACCTAACCCAAACCTTAAATCTAACACCAACATTTTAAGATAAGAGTAACATTCAATAGAGAATCATTTACTTTCACCTTAAAATTCAGTGGAATTTAATAGACATGCAATTGAATGTTAGTTAAATTGTTCTGTAATTTGTTTGTTGTTTGTTATTTGTCTGTACTGAGCGGGTCGACCCGAGTAGGATGGGTTCCTCGGATTGAGTCTTGGTTCCTTCCAAGGTTTCTTCCTCTTAAAGGGAGTTTTTCCTTGCCACTGTGTCACCATAAAATTGGCATCTCTGTGGTGCTGCTCATAAGAGGCGTGGACCTGTTTTTTCCTGTAAAGCGGCTTTGTGACAACCTTTGTTGTAAAAAGCGCTATATAAATAAAATTGAATTGAATTGAATTGAATTAAATGTTAGTTAAGCATCTACGAGGCATCTACAGTATAATGGGCCATCCAAATCAAAGAATATATAAATAATAAATAATATATTAATCTGTGAAACAATAAGAAAGACATACTTTTTTTATAAAGTCATTGATCTAATTAAATGATTACAGCGCGCTAACACTTGAAGGAAAGCACAGCGACTCGGTTCTGATACATCAGCTCACAGACGCAGCCTTGTGCTGATCCACATCACCCTAGGAGTGATGAGGGGAAAGAGTGCCATCTACTGTACCCACCCAGTGAGAGAGCGCAAGACCAATTGTGCTCTCTCAGGGCTCTGGCAGCTGATGGCAAGCTGCATGACTGGGACTCGAACCAGCGATCTCCCAATTATAGTAGCAGCGCTTTAGACCACTGGACCACTTTGTATCCGGCGCTTAAACGTTAAACACAAACTTATTCTACTTTACAAATTTAGCAGTGTAAGCACAGCATCTCTACTGCTGAGTTCAGAAGGTAGATTACTATTTGTTTATGTTAAAAATGTGGATTAAATCTCGTAACTAACATTCACATTCTCTCTCTTCGCTGTTTGAGCAGTAGCCTAATTTTCTTAATTTTTTCTCCAAAGCCTTGTCTCTGACCTTCATCTACCTGCCTAGAAAGAGCAAGGACAATTGTGCTTTCTCAGAGCTCTGGCAGCTGATGGCAAGGTGCATTACCGGGAGTCGAACTAGCAATCTCCTGATCATGGTGGCACAACGTTAGGACCACTGGACCACTCGGAGCCCATTTAACACAAAATACTTGTATTAATAGTATTAGTATATATATATATATATATATATATATATATATATATATATATATATATATATATATATATATATATATATATATATAAATAATTTATAGGTTTAGATTAAGATAAAAGGAAGTCATTTCTTGTCCTTTAAAAAAAGAAAATCTGTTTCTGTATCCAGCTGTATTCAGTTGAAATAAATCAATGATGTCTTTTCAACCCATTAAACCTCATGCGCCCTTCAGTATGGATCAAGCAGGTTAAAACAGGAGGATATTCTGATGCACATTATTCCTCAGCGTTGTGTATTTCAGAGCTCAGATAAGATCAGGCCTGATCTAGAACACTGCTTCAAAGTCATTGTGGTTTCTGTATCTGCTGCAGATGTATCAGCAATTCAAACAGGAAGGCACAAATCTCACGCCATTTTTCATCGCACATAACCTCCCAGTCATTTTTCAGGGAGTACAATAACACTGGGATATGAAAAATGACTGCCGCTCTGGATGCCAACATGTCTGTTGATGCAAAGGAACTGTAGAGACGCTGCTCCAGTGGCGTCTGGAGCCAACAGGTGGCACTAGTGCACCATATTGATTTCTGTATCTAACAGCAGGGTTTTTTTTATTCTATTCTCTCTATTGACTAGTGATGGCACGTGTGAGTGTGTGTGTGTGTGTGTGTGTCATATAAAGCTTTTGGGTTGCTGGACGGTACTTACACATCCACAATGATGACCATGTCTTTAGGAGAAGAAGCTCCCTGGATGTACCTGCAAAAAACACAGAAATAGAAATAAGTTTTCTAAATTAATTATTAATTATAATATTTTTCTTTTTTTTCTACATTGTTTATGAATAGTGAAGTGATCCAGACTATGAAGAAACACACATGGAATCATGTAATAACTTAAAAGTGTACCACTTTAAAATAAGACTACCTTTATAAAGGGTTTATAAATGGTTTACAATCAGTTTATTAATGGTTATTAATTAAGTTGTAAATGCCTTTAAAATCATTAATAATCAGTTATAACACATACATAGAAAGGACAACTATGACATGTTGTTTGATAAATAGTGAACCCACAGCCATCTATAGTGTTGCCCTTTCTAATTATATGTTATAACTGATTGTTAATTATTTTAAGGCATTTACAACCTAATTAGTAACCATTAATAAACTAATTGTAAACCATTTATAAACCCTTTATAAAGGTAGTCTTATTTTAAAGTGGTACCCTTAAAAGTGTTAAACAAACCAAAATACATTGTGAAGCATTTAGGTGCTCTTATCTGGGGTGTACATCAAAGGTAACTTTTGCTCTTCCTTCATTGGAGCTTTCCTGGTGAGTGCCAGTTTCATCATTAAATCATTAAAAATAACGATTTTGATGGTCTTTGCGACTCGACTGTACTCGAGGATACTTTCAAAGTCGTGAAACGTGTTCTTGCTTCTTATAATCTGGATTAGAATATTACTCAAATATTCACTATTCACTGTATACCTGTAACTCTACCTCTTCACTACTTTACAACTGATGCTCTCAAACACTTTATTAAGAGACAAGAAATTCAAGTAATTAACTCTTGATGAGTTCAGCACAGCTGTTAACTGAAAGCCTGAATTCCAGGTGACTCTACCTCATAAAACTGACTGAGAAACTCTGAATCTAAAGAATCTAAAATAAAAAAAAAAACATATTACATGTTCCATACGTTTTTCTTCATAGTTCTACATGACTTTGGTATTAATCTACATTTTAATACAATGAAAAACTGTAAAAACTGTTCAGTTGTAAAGTTGTGAAGAGTTAGAGTTGATATACAATGTAAAGCCCTATTTGAGTAATGTTCTAATCCATATTATGGCAAGAATTGAAGGTCAGTCAATCCGAAAAGATGAATTTCAAGAACTTTGAAAGTATCCTCCAGCGATTGGGCGCCACGGTGGCTTAGTGATTAGCATGTTCTCCTCCCAGCACTGGGGTCTTGGGTTCAAGTCTCTATCTGGGTGGAGTTTCCATGTCCTCCCTGTGTCTGTGTGGGTTTCCTCTTGCAGGCCAAAAACATGGAGATCAGGTAACTTGGATACTCTAATTTGCCCAGACTTTGAATGTATGTATGACCGTTTCCGGTTGAGACACTACTGGCTCCCACTTCTCACCAGTGTGTGGATGAGTGCTGAGTAGGGGTGTGACGAGACACTAATATCACGAAACGAGACGAGACACAATACTGGGTTCCCGAGAACGAGACGAGATTTAACAATAAAATAAAATAAAAAGTGTCAAAAATGAAAAATAGAAAACTTGAAAACTAGAGTTTTTTTTGACAAAATCATATAACGCACACTTAACAGACTGGCTTCTCTCACACACTGATTCTATGAGAAATAGAAATAAGAATAAAAAATAAAAATAAAACTTTTCTAGGTCTTATATAGTGCAAACAATAAGTGCAAACCACAAGCATCATTTTAAGCTTATGGTTTGTGTTTTTTTCTCCTAAATCTCTTGTAATTTAACTATGCATAACCATAACCAGTCATTTTAAGACTGTGCTTGAAGTGCAAACAGAGACAGAACATTTTTTAAATACAGTACAGAGCTAAGGGATTAGTACAGCTGCCTATGAAACAGTCACGTGTAGGATTTACTCACAGTATTTATATATGGTTTGTGTTTTGTTGGTCACTCTGTTACTGTTTATTGTTTCCACTGGAGCCAAAATGCAGCCAGACATACAACTTAAAAGTAGCAGAAGCGTCTTTTATACAAATACCTGAATTTTCCTCTTCTGCTGAGAGCTGCTCTCACTGCTCAGCCATCATACTCTATCGCTATCGCTACTGGGTTGCCAGATCCTTCTTAAAAAGTCCATACTTAACTGTTTTTAATCTCACGAGATCTTGTCACCCGTAGTGCTGAGTATAAATGGTTGTGTGTAAAACCTGTAAATTGTAAAGCGTCCTTGGGTTTCTAAAAAGGCGCTATATAAATTCAAGATTCAAGATTCAAGATTCAAGATTTTTATTGTCACGTCACAGAGTACAGGTGTACATGTGAGTGAAAAACTTGGGTGCAGATTCCCACCAATGCGCAAAGAATAATATTTACAAGAGAGTAATAAAATAATATAAAATATATAAAAATAGGACATACAGATAACTTACAGTATAAACACTATTTACAATACACTTAATTACAATAAACATGATAACTTACACTATAGACAAATATTGCACAGAACAGATATGCACAGATGTAGATATGCGGATAGTGTGGAAGTAGTCAGTATGTGACAGTATAGCTATGAGTAAGTGCAGGTAAGGAATGAGTTGAGTGGGGAGTGCAGGGGGCAGAATGCTGTATAATATGGGAAAGTCTGATAGATGCAGTGTAAAGTAAAGTGCAGGGTGCAGAGTTTGTATGGGTGTCAGTGGGGTGGGTTGGGCAGAACACCGTTCTACTGGCTATTCCACAGCCTGGTTGCTTGGGGGAAGAAGCTGTCTCGGAACCGGCTGGTTCTGGTCTTCAAGCTTCTGAGCCTCCTTCCACTCGGCAGCTGTGAGAACAGGGAATGGCTTGGATGGAACGGGTCCTTCATGATCTTTTTGGATTTCCTCAGGCAGCGGTTGGTGTATAAATCCAAAAGGTTTGGGAGCTCAACCCCAGTGATGTACTGCGCTGTGCGCACAACCCTCTGCAGGGATTTCCGCTCCAGAGCAGTACAGTTCCCATACCAGGTGGTGATGCTGCCCGTCAGAATGCTTTCCACAGTGCAGGTGTAGAAAGTCCTGAGGATGCTGGGGTTCAGACCAAACCTCCTCAGCCGTCTGAGGAAGTACAGGCGTTGTTGTGCCTTCTTCACCACCCGTGTGGTGTGTTCTGTCCATGTCAGATCCTCGCTGATGTGAACACCCAGAAACTTGAAGCTGCTGACCCTCTCCACCGCAGTCCCGTTGATGGAGATCGACGAGTATGCTTTCTCCTGCTTCCTGAAGTCCCCGATCAGCTCCTTGGTCTTGCTGACGTTTAGAGAGAGGTTATTCTCCTGGCACCAGTTTTCCAGGATGTTAACCTCCTCTCTGTAGGCCGATTCGTCGTTGTTTGAGATCAGGCCAACAATTGTTGTGTCGTCAGCAAATTTGATGATGACATTGGAGCTGTGTCTGGCTGTGCAGTCGTGGGTGTACAGGGAGTACAGGAGCGGGCTGAGCACACAGCCCTGGGGCGCTCCGATGTTGAGGGTCAGTGAGGAGGATGTGATGTTGCCCATCCTCACCACCTGCTGTCGGTCTGACAGGAAGTTCAGGATCCAGCTGCACAGTGTGCTGTTCAGACCCAGATCCCGGAGCTTGACGTCGAGCCTCGAGGGAACGATGGTGTTGAATGCTGAACTGTAGTCCACAAACAGCATTCTCACATACGTGTCCTTCTTGTCCAGGTGAGAGAGGGCAGTGTGCAGGGTCAGGGCGATCGCATCGTCAGTGGATCTGTTCTGCCTGTATGCAAACTGCAGTGGGTCCAGGGTGGCAGGCAGTGAGGAACAGATGATATCCCTAACCAGCCTCTCAAAGCATTTGCTTATGATGGAGGTTAGGGCAACAGGTCGCCAGTCATTCAGACAGGTGGTGTGGGCAGTCTTTGGAACTGGCACAATGGTGGCCAGTTTAAAGCAAGCTGGCACAACAGAGAGAGAGAGTGATGTATTATAAATGTCCGTGTAGACTGCTGCCAGTTCTCTATAGCAGGCTTTAAGCACTCTCCCGGGAATGCCATCCGGACCAGCTGACTTGCGTGGATTTATCCGCTGAAAAGCTCTGCGCACGTCAGCTTCAGAGACGGAGGGTGGGATGGGATCAGCGGTGGGCGGGGCGCACTCTGGGAGCGCAGCGGTGGGCGGGGCGCACTCTGGGAGCGCAGCGGTGGGCGGGGCGCACTCTGGGAGCGCAGCGTGATCTGCCTTGAATCGAGTGTAGAAGCGGTTCAGCTCCTCTGGCAGCTCAGCGTTGGTGCTGGTCAGAGTGTGAGAGCTTCTCTTGTAGTCAGTGATAATGTTCAGACCCTGCCACAAGCTCTGGGTGTTGGCTGTGTTGAACTGTGCTTCCACTTTCTCTCTGTACCCACGTTTGGCCGCTTTTATGGTCCTACGGAGAGCGTAGCTGGCTCGTTTGTACTCCTCCGTATTTCCAGATCTGAAAGCGGCGCTGCGTGCGCTGAGAGCGGAGCGGACGTCACCGTTCAGCCAGGGCTTCTGATTGGGGAAGACGCGCACTGATCTGAGGGGCACTACGTCATCCACGCACTTGCGAATGAAGGCGGTGACTGTGTCTGCGTACTCGTCGATGCAGCTTGACGAATCACGGAACATCTCCCAGTCCACGTGATCAAAACAGTCCTGAAGCATAGCTTCCGATTGGTCAGACCAGCGGCGTACCTCCTTGGTGGTGGGCGGTTCTCGTTTCAGCCTCTGCCTGTAGGTGGGCAGAAGCAGGATGGAGGAGTGATCTGATTTGCCGAACGGGGGTCGGGGGAGGGCTTTGTAGGCTCCTCGGATGTTAGAGTGGCAGTGATCAAGCGTCTGGGTTTTCCGCGTGAAGCATGTAATGTGCTGAAACAGTGCTGGACAAAAAGTTTTAAAGTTTGTCCAGTTAAAGTCCCCTGCAACAATGAGTGCAGCCTCCGGGCGCGCGGTCATCTGCTTGTTGATGGTCTCGTGTAGCTTCCCGAGTGCGAATTCCGAGTCCGCGCGCGGGTGTATGTACACTGCCGCTAAACACAGTCCTGTAACCTCACGAGGTAGCCACACAGCTTGTTGTCCAAGGACTGCACATTAGCCAGCAACAAGGTGGGAAGAGGCGGACGGTGAGCGCGGCGTCTCAGCCTGACGAGCACACCGGCTCGCTTGCCTCTTTTCCGGCGTCTGCGTCGCGTGCGTGGCCGGGCGACCCAGGTGAATGGAGCCTCTCCGATGTTAGGGAACAAAGGATCAGCGTTGTGGAACTCAAAGTCCGGTTTGCGGTGAGTGATCGACGATCTGATTCCCAGGAGTGTTTGTCGGTCGTATGTGACGATGCCAGTAACATTCAGTGCAAAAAGAGTAACAAGCAAACACAAAAACAAAGAAAAACTGCTAAAATAAGTGGGAGCTCGCAACACGGCAGCCATGCTCGGCGCCATCTTGATGACGAATTGATCTTCAGTTGAACTTTATTCATTTATTCATTCATTCACCGTAAAGACCATCAAAAAGGTTATGGTGATGAAACTGGAATTCATCAGGTCCGCTTAAAGAAAGGAAGAGCAAGAGTTTTCTCTGTTGCACAGGATGAGTTCATCAATATTTTGGTTTGTTTAATACTTTTAAGTTACTACATGATTCTTCTGTGTTCCTTTATAGTCTGAACGACTAGGAAAAAAGGTATTGTATGATATTGTATGGTACAGTGGACACAATGAGAGATTTTTTTCTTTGTAATCAAGTTTTTATTGAAAGTTTTGTAGACAACAGAAGCAAAAAACAGGGTGTAACACAAAAACTGACAATGTTTTTTTTTGTCTCTTTTAAATGCCATCCCACCCCACCCACATCTAACCCACTACATCCAGTTCAACTTACCCATTACTATCCCTTCCCACCCAACCACCAAACATTTAGCACAATATATACACGAAACAAAGTCTTTTAATAGAAAGTGATCATTATAAGAGAATAATTTTCACATCTTTAATTACATTTAGCCATTATATCCTCATTATATCTGGATTTGCTCTATTGACTCTTGCAGAAGATAATTCTAAGTAAAGAATATGTAAAAAGGAATGCAACCAGAGTGTAACAGAAAGCAACAGAAAACAACCATTTTTTAGCCAACCAGACTTTCTGTACTCTCTTTGGCATAGGAAAAGTAGAACTATTAAGTAAAAGATGCAGAGAAGACCATGAGAGATTTTTTAGAGTTTCATATTCACATAAGGTAATAAGGTAACCAGAGCTTTACGTGAGATTCTGAGTGGAACTTGTCTTGAATGAACTCCACTCTGTGTCCTACTTGTCAAAACAGTTAGCGCTAAGCTAACCGAGGGTGCAGTCTGAGCAGCGCAGCGTCAGGAGAAAAGCCAGACCGGACAGGCTTTGTTCTTCAGCTGACTCATCAGGCTGCTGACAAACACATTAGTCAGTGCGTCCATCTCCCGCTGTCTTTGTGCTAGCGCTAGCAAATTGTGCTCTGGAGAAGGGCCCTGTCTCTTAACGACGCGGCGCAGCGGCCATTTTTAGCTTAGCGTAGCGCTGAGCCAAGGAGCGATGAGGGAATGAGAGATGTGTGGCATCAGGGGAAAAAAAAAAAAAGAGACAGAGGAGGAAGAGGGCAGCGTCTGTCCACAGCTGATAGAGCATGACATATAGAGTCAAACCCGAAGAAGAAGACAAACATAAAAGGGGAAAAACATGCGCAATTAAAAACGCATTACGGCCCAAACAACAGAGCCGGGCGTGTGACGGATGTGCTCGATCTGCTTTCATCGGGGGGAGAAATGTGTATCGGGATTCCCATTGTGAGCTAACTGGCTGTCGTACAAACGGCTAGTTAGCGCTTAGCGCTAGCAGGAGTGGACCGGTCGTCTGGGGTCTCTTGTTCTGTGCTAATGAGTCTGCTGAGCCGGAGTGAGGAGTGGGCACCAGGTGCCCGCCAGCTCAGAAAGGAGGCATCCTGAAGCTTGGCCAAGCGGCTACAGCGCTCAACACTGCAAACCTGCGGCGTGAACCTGGACCCTGCTGCTTGGGGACAAACTTAGAGCTCGTAAAGCTACTTCCATTCACTTTCTAAGCTCTGAAAAAAAAAAAAAAACCTCAGCTTAAAACAACAGTTTTTGAGATTTTTTTTTCTTTTAAATCGAAAGAAATAGTTTTTAGTTAAATTTATGTGTGTGGGGAAGGCAAAATATTATAATAAATGGTGTCAAATCCACATACACCTATCCAAATCACTGAATTAAGGTGTTCCTGAATCACTTCCATGTGTCCACAGTAAGTTAGAGTAAGAATGTGTCTCAGGCTCTCAGGAACTCAGTGAACTCCAGCACTGTGGTTCTAAATATTCCACAGCCAACTGTCAGTGATATTATAACAGTGGAAGAGACTGGGAACGCCAGCGACTCTGTGCTCTGTCAGTGTAAAATAACAGAGCGGGGTCAGCGGATGCTGAGGAGCATAGTGCACAGAGTTCACCAACTTTCTGCAGAGTCACTACACCAATCACTACACACCTCCAAACTTCATGTAGCTTCAGAGTTCATCACTACACACCTCCAAACTTCAGAGTTACACCCAAAATTAAACACACCTATTATTAATTAAGAGAATTAGTACATGCCTTTTGCCTTGTATTTCATGCAAAGTGTATTTTCTGTGCCCTTTTGATACCAAAGACACACGGCATTCCCCTAAATCCAGCCGCATGATTTATTTATTCTAAAAAACTGGATGTCTGGTAGGTCCCAGAACTTTTTTCTGGTAATAATAGTGTTTGCTAGTTACCTGTGAAACCACTGTGATATTATTGGTGGTGATACAAGAACTACTGCAAACTTGGGGACATCAGCACATCGCAATCCGTCTTTATCTGTTCATTCACACCTTCAACCCATAAAAATAACCAGATTCATACAATTTGAAAAACAAAACTTATGGACTGTCACTTTAAAGGGAAGTGTAGGATCCTAACAGTGAGCTGGTCTTTAAGGAGTTTAAAGAAAGTGAGAAGTCAGTTCTGATAATACTGAGAGCTACATCAAAGTTAGACCATCAACTGGTTCCTCATGATCTGCAGTGACGTTGGGAAATCAGCTTTCTGTGGCCGTTAAGGGAACTGGCTCAGCTTTTATCAATTTAATTACTGAAATCTTTTATTTGAACCACTTCCAGACAGTGTGCAACTAACTGTCGATGCCTTCTAGACTGAGCAAGACAGATCTAAAAGCCATGTTTTACTGTCTGTGTGATAGCTAGGGTCTGGACGCAACTCTTTTTCTATGTATTACCATTTTGGCCCCTTTTCACTTTTTGACATAACATCTAACCTAATCTAAGAAGTTCCTTATATTGTGTCAAAATGTTATGTGACACAATAGCTGCGGTCCAATCTGAAGGGAGCTGCCCAACTAGGCAGCATTTTCAGGCAGCATAGGCGCGCTCCCGAGAAAAGGACTGTCCCATTCGGAAGGTAGCATGTGCCGCTTACCTGGGCAGCTGCCTAATTTTACCCCGATTCTGAAGGCAGCGTGAGAGATGTATCCTTCACGGCGAAGGCAATCCCATGATGCATTTCACCAGCTCAGAGTTCCAGCGCTCAGATTTAAAAACATGGCGGACGGAGCCGGCGGCACTGCAAGGGAGTTTCTGTACAAATGTAAGTAATTTTCTCATATATTTCCACGCACCGCTGCGTGTGTTTATCAAACTTAGCTCCCATTATGAATAGTCTTTTTTTCTTTGAATTTAATAAAGTTTTCTCTCTTAACATTATTACTTTTGCTTGTTGTATTTTTATTGTCACTATGCTTATTGTAGTATCACATCTCAACTAGTGGGTATGGACAAAATTAAAATGTAAAGTTTATGAATCATGTTATGTTTGTGTTTTATGCAACTAAAAGGTAAAAATAGATTAGCTGACTGTGTATGAATGTACTATTGTGTGAAACGTAGCTTAGTTTGCTAATTTAGCTCTGATGGCTCATAAAAAATATTCATTATACTATGGTTTCATTACTCATGCATTTCTACAAAGCATCTAATCATAAATAAAACCGACCATACTCATACTCATACTATAGTTAAAGTAAATCATGAATATTTAAGTTTATCTTTTATATTTGGATGAGTAAAAGAGAAATAGCTGCCGCTGTATTGAGAATTTTCCCGAGGTAAGTGATCATTAACTTTAGTTATTTGTAAACAGCTCACGAGCACAGCGCGCTAGACGTGATGCGGTGTGCTGACTGCAGAGCGTATAAGATCCCTTATGGGTGAAAATGCTGCCGAATGAGGGAGCTGCCTTTGAAGGCAATGACAACCTATTCAGCTCCCTTCAGATTGGACCGCAGCTAATATGTTACTAGACTATACTATGATATCATATATTATTACTTTTTGACTTCCACTGAAAGTTAAGAATGTTTTAATTCTTTTTGAAAAAAAAAAAAAACATTTTGAAGATATTAGAACTTTGCATGACAGTGGAAATAAGCAAGTTTTTTTCATAATATTGAATAACCTTTTGACTAAGCAAACATTATTCAACAACTTAATTATTTATATTAACACTTCCCCAACCTCGCTTACATTTAAGTATACCTTACTCATGATTGGGTATTCACATTTTCACATTCTCTTTTTAGAACTGTCTTGTAACGTATGCATACTTATATTATATTATATTTCTATGTCACATCAGTCACTTTCGTAATCGATGTCATTGCACTTTACTCTGTTAATTATTTAATTATTTATGACCATTAGCAACATTTACTGCACTGCTCCATTTACAGATAGATCCTTACCTTGTATAGTTAGGTTTTTTTTTATAGCCTTATATATTTTCTATCTATCTATCTATCTATCTATCTATCTATCTATCTATCTATCTATCTATCTATCTATCTATCTATCTATCTATCTATCTATCTATCTATCTATCTATCTATCTATCTATCTATCTATCTATCTATCTAACATTTATGAAATCACAGAGTCTTTTGACTTGCCAATTTTCTACATCTTCAGCTCTGGAACCAAATTAAGAGACCACTTCAGTTTCTGAATTTATAGGTATATGTTAGAGTAAAATGAAAATTGTTGTTTTATTCTATAAACTAGAATTTATGACTTGACTTGACTACAAAGAACATTTTTCCCAAATTCCGACTAAAAGTATTGTCATTTAGAGGATGTATTTTTTGCAGAAAATGGCTAAAATAGCAAAACGTTTTCAGACCTCAAATAATGCAAAGAAAACAAGTTAATATTCATAAAGTTTTATAAAGAGTTCAGAAATCAATATTTGGTGGAATAACTCTGTTTTTTAATCAGAGTTTTTTTTTTTTTCATTCATCTTGGCATCATGTTCTCCTCCACCAGTCTTACACACTGCTTTTGGATAACTTTATGCTGCTTTACTCCTGGTGCAAAAAATCAAGCAGTTCAGTTTGGTGGTTTGATGGCTTGTGATCATCCATCTTCCTCTTGATTATATTCCAGTTTTTTTTCAATTTGGTAAAATCAAAGAAACTCATCTTTTTTAAGTGGTCTCTTATTTTTTTCCAGAGCTGTATGTTCTTAAATCTATTCTAAAGAACACTTGGAGAACCCCACTTTGGTAAGGGTCTACTGGAACATGATGAGCCTTTCAGATTAAAAAGATTCCTCAGTGCCAGATCAGACTTATCTCTTTAACTTTTATATGGATGATTTAATACCAAAAGTATTATAGTAGCAGTGTATAATCACTTAAGTACTGTTCTTATATATTCTTTTTCTTCCGTTTTATTTTTTCCTGAAACTTCATTAATTCTACTGATAATCCTAGAAGGTAATATCATAGCGCTTTCTGAGACGCGTTTTAAATTGCCTCTTGTCATTTGAAAGAGCTCTAATGCAATTATAGTCTAATGATTTCTTTTCATATCCAAACATAAAACACATAAGAGTACAAAGTGCTAAAACTCCCTCCTTATAGGATCTATTTCTCAGCTTCTGCTTTTGAAGAATAGATAACGCTACCTTAATTATTCCATTAATTTAACTGGGCTATAAACAGTTCTGACGTTGCGTGAAAAAAAAGAGAAAAAAGGAGAAAGAGAAAAACTATTAAACATATTAATTAACTCATTGGGTGCTGAGTAAAGAGGTGAAAAGCATTTACTGGTGTGAAGCCTGGTGTGAAAATATAGTGATAAGATAAAGAGAATTAATAATTTAATTTCTGATTGCCGGATATGAACCCTTCAGTGTTGTAGATCTCTAGGATCAGGATTTGGTACTCTCGTTCAACAAGAAGTTGAACAAAAAACAGTTTAGAACCAAGACCATGAAGCTTAAGAAGTACTAAACCATACATTCAATCCAGAAACCTTCTAAAAACATATTTATAATGTTTACAACTGAAATTATAATCTTTCAGATCAGATATGTGTCACGCCTGGTGCTGAAAGAGCTCCTGTCTCATTCATTTAGCTCAGCCTTCGATTTCCAGTCTTAAGTTCACATGACACTCATTTCTGATCACATGACACTGCACACAGCACTACCCGGAAGCCAATCACCTGAATATTGACTGCACATGACTTGAGGCCACCTTATAGCAATACTCAATGCTGAGCATTAATGTATTATCCACATTCAACATGTGTTTTGTATGTGTTTTGTATGTATGTCTTTAATCTCATAACTGCATTACTCCTACAATTATTGTGGCTAAACTAATATATATATATATATATATATATATATATATATATATATATATATATATATATATATATATATATATATAAACTATTATCAGTAAATCCCTCAAAGAATGGCTTAAAACCCTGATCTTAAACTATTGAGTTGCTGTCAGGTGTTTTGAAATGGGCTGTGTGTGTAAGAAACCCATCCAACATCATACAGCTGAAAGAATTCTGCATGGAGGAGTAGGAAAACTCTTTCTTTTACAGTTGATGTCAGGCATTGGTGAATAGTTACAGGAAACATCTATTTGAGGTTATTTCACCCCAAGGGAGCCCTAACACTTTCCTCACAATAATTTATTTGTTAATGAAATTTTACAACTTATGCTTAAATTAATGTAAATTCTTCAGTTTTGTTTGTATGTTTTTAGTAATATATGCACCAAAAAAAGGTCGAACCAAATATTAGAGTGTGTGACCTTTTTTTGGTGGCAACTTTTTTTTTTGGCCAGGCAGCGTATAAACTACGGACAACATGTTCCCCAAATTACAAATATAAATATTGTCATTTAAAGCATATATTTGCAAAAAAAAAAAAAGAAAGTTTCCAGTAAAGTGAGTTTTAGAAAAACTGTTATGTTGAGGCGGCAGAAACTTAAAAGGAACTTAAAAATAACTTAGCTGGTTCGTAAATAAAGCAATCCATAAAGTACATTTTAAAGGGGTTATCAGTAATTGGATTAATACTGTTTAATTGTAGCTCAAATGTCCATATGATTAAATATGTTCAAAATGCCGAAGATTTTCATGGGGTGTCCTAATTTTTATAATATCCTAATTTTTCATTCAATAATTTTCTATTAATTGTGTGCACATTCTCAGACTTCACAGACTTCTTTTATTATGATTTATAATGTGCTTTTAATTCTTGCACTGCTGTTTTGTTTTAACTGGTTTCCATGTGTTCCAACCTGGTTTAAATCAGATAAACAATGTAATAAACTGTAATAAATGCTGTAGCATGATGTGAAAGAGCCTTATTGCCATATTGTTCACCCTCAAAACCCTCAAGTTCTTCAAATTCCTCAAATCCAAGACATTTTTCTTTTATTCCACATTATTAGCTTTCGGCTACCAGGCTAGCGACCTTCCCTGACCGAGCCGAACCGCCTGAGGACTTCCTGCACTCTGAAGCAATCTGGCCTCTGCTGCTCGTCCTGAACTCAGCCGAGCCGAGCCGGTCCTCAGCCTCAGCTCTTCCCCGCGTGCCGGCCGGCCTGCTGCATCCAGATGTGCTGTTTCTGCATGGATTCCACCCCATAATTACCCCTCCACTGCAGACCCGCCATGCCATTCCTTCCCAGTCATTACCCAGACTCCCCAGTGCCCGGGCCAGGTGACGCACAGATGGGCCTGGCTGGTGCCACTGCGATCCCGCTCCCCTGATCCCCACAGCACATGCACACACACACACACACACACACACACATATACGTACATGCTGCTCAGTGCTGAAGCAAGCACCGGCCAGCATGGCTAGTGAGTATCTGTCATCGCGAACATCTGCCGCCCTGTAAATCCCTGACGAGACACACCACTAACATTCACTATACGTCCAAATGTTTGTAGACACCAGTTCTACTGAACATGTTTATCTACTTTAGCTTAGTTTCACCCACTGCTGATACACACTGCTTGTCTAGAGCATTGATGATATATTTACTTAAAAAAAAAAAAATCTGATTACTGATTAGCCCTTCAAAAAGGCTTAAAAACTTAGTTACTTTATGGATTACTTGATCTTAAAAGTAACCAAGTTATTTTTAAGTTCCTTTAATGGGGAACCCCAGTGTAAAATGGACTTTTGGTGTAGTAAAACATAATAAAAAGTACTTACCTTTGTTGAATAGCACACCTCCACTCTCCTACAGCTTTCTGAAATCCTGTAATTTTGTGTTTTTGCCCAATAGCCGTATCGGGACATAATTTGCCCCAATAAATCGCTTTTTCCAATGTTATCCAGACTCAAAGTAGCTCCAGACCTCTTTGCTAGAATTCAGAGAGACCTGGTGTTTAAAATGAGGCAGGAGGCTATGTATATATATGTCTAAGTCATTATCAGTACAGTGATGGCGGCGCTCTGAGCTGAAGCTAGCGTTATAACAGATGTAAACAGTGTTTTTTTAATAAGCTTCTTGTGCACTTTTTAAGTTATTAATGCCTTGTTTTAAATGTCAGGGCTCTAGCAAGGAGGTGTGCAGCTACTTTGAGCTGCTGGATAACATTGGAAAAAGTGATTTATAGGGGCAAAATATGCCCCGATATGGCCGTCGTACAGAGTGCTGGGCAACAAAGCTCAAAATGTCTGGATCTCAGAACGCTGTGGGAGAGCGGTGGTGAGCTATTCATCAAAGGTACTGGAAATATTTTTTATCATGTTTTACTACAACAAAAGTCCATTTTACATGGGAGATCTCCTTTAAGTTACTGCCGCCTCAATCTGACTTTTTTATTTGCATTTCTCTTTTTTTGTAAATAAATGCTCTAAATTACAACATATTCATTTGTATTTTAGGAGAAATGTTGTCCGTAGTTTATACACTGCCCTGCCAAAAAAAGTGTCAAACACTCTAATATTTGATTGGACCGCCTTTAGCTTTGATTCACTGTGGCATTGTTTCAATAAGCTTCTGCAACCTCAAGGTTAAGATCTGGACTCTGTGGTGAACTCTCTCTCAATCCATGTGTGAAAATGATGATCTCATGCTTCCTCAACCCTGAACTATTTCACAATTCCAGACCCATGAATCCTGACATTGTCTTATCTTGGAATATGGCCGTGTGTATCATCAGGGAAGAAAAAATAAATCCATTGATGGAATAACCTGGTCTATATTCAGTATATTCAGGTAGTCAGCTGACCTCATTCTTTCAGCACATACTGTTGCTGAACCTAAACCTGCAGACCAACTGCAGCATCAACCAACCCCACATCATTTACTTTACTTACATGCAGGTGGAGACTTTTTTTCTGGTCAGGCAGTACAGGCAGTATAGAATGAACCAAGCGTTCATTTTACTCAAATATTTACCTATAAATAGTAAAATAAGATAAACTGTGGTCTCGTATTTAACTTCAGGTCAGTAAACACATACAAGTTTGTGTTTCTTCTCAGGAACCCGGTGCTGTCCATGGTGCTCATCTCGAGTCTCCAGTTTCAGCACCAGTGTTATGGACAGCTCACGGTGCCACACGGCTGCTTCTCACTGATGGTGGTAAGAATGTTTTGGCACCACAGGAGATTTAAGCTGTTTGATAAGGGTTTTAGGGTTTCACAATCGCCCCTATATATTAAGGATCCTCTGCCTAGTACTCTGAACATTAAAGTATCTGAGAACCAGAGAAAGCAGGAAATCAGGAGACAGACGTTGAGAAGCTTTTGTGACTGAATTAAAGTAAACTTTACAAACTATTTGTGAATCCTTTATAAAGTGGCCTTATTTTACATTGGTACCAATAAATTGTATATAAAACTAGTACCTAAATTGTATTGAATATCTGTGGCATTTTCAAAGGATTTTTTGGAGATGGTTTGAAGAACATCTTTTTTTTTTTCTCCCTGTCTCTCTCTCTTGTCTTTCTCTCTTTATTTCTGTCTCTACATCTTTCCCTCTCTGTTCTGTCTTCTTTCTTTCTCTCAGCCTCCTCTATTTCTCTCTCCATATCTTTCTCTCTCCTTCTTTCTCTTCATCTATGTTATGTCTACCTCTTTTACTATCTCTCTCTATACATCTTTCTCTTCCTCTGTCTTCTTTCTCTTCTCTCTACCTTTTTCACTATTTCTCTCCCTACATCTTTCTTTCTCTCCATCTTTCTATTCCTCTGTCTTCTTTCTCTTCTTTCTACCTGTTTCACTATTTCTCTCTCTCCATCTTTCTATTCCTCTGTCTTCTTTCCCTTCTCTCGAACCTTTTCACTATTTCTCTCCCTACATCTTTCTCTCTCTCCATCTTTCTCTTCCTGTCTTCTTTCCCTTCTCTCGAACCTTTTCACTATTTCTCTCCCTACATCTTTCTCTCTCTCCATCTTTCTCTTCCTGTCTTCTTTCCCTTCTCTCTACCTCTTTCACTATTTCTCTCCCTACATCTTTCTCTCTCTCCATCTTTCTCTTCCTGTCTTCTTTCCCTTCTCTCTACCTCTTTCACTATTTCTCTCCCTACATCTTTCTTTCTCTCCATCTTTCTCTTCCTGTCTTCTTTCCCTTCTCTCGACCTCTTTCACTATTTCTCTCTCTTTCCATATTTCTCTCATATTTAGCTCTTTCTCTGTCTCTCTCTCTCCTCTTTTCTCTCTCTAGATCTTTCTCCCTCTTTACCTCTTTCTCTGTTTCTCTCTCCATCAGTCTCCTCTCTCTCTCTTTCTCTCCCTCTCTCTCTCTGTCTGACGAGGTGCCACTAAAATTAGTAAATTAGAAATGAGGCGATTATCGATGCTTATCCGTCAGAATGATATGCTCAGCTGAAAGACACACACACACACGCACACACACACACACACACAGCATGCAGCTGCTGATTTCTGAACACAAATATGCAGGTGTGACCAGTCAACAGGGGGATGGTGTATAATTGCTCAGGACTCGTGTGTGTGTGTGTGTGTAAGTGAGGGATAGAGATAGTGTGGAAAATGCTGTTTATATAGCATGCGTGTGAGTGAGAGATATCATACGTGTGTGTGTGTGCGTGTGCGTGTGTGTGTGTGTGTTGGGGTTATTATTTTATGGACGGCTGCTCTCTGCTCCTCCTCTGCGTGCGTCTGGTGAATAAAGATTGAATTAAGATTAAGAGTATGGGCGGATGTGGAGCAGAGCCACTGTGCTGAAGGAAGATGTTGTCTGACTTTATTTATCCAACTTTTTTGTTGATTATTCAAAGAGCCCGATGCAGAGATGCGGCTCGGCGCGGCTCGGTGCTGCCGGACGACCACAGAGGTCTCTGCTTACCTTTCATAAATATAAAACTGTAGAAAACAGATTGCATTTCCCGCAAAATAGACGCCACTATCAGAATATCAACACAAGGCCTCAACCAGAGCCTCCTCCAGAAAACTTCTCACACACTAACAAACAGCTACAGCTACAGGTACAGGTACAACTATAGGTGCAGGTACAGGTGCAGGTAAAGGTGAAGTTAGAGGTACAGCTACAGGTACAGGTACAGGTACAACTATAGGTGCAGGTACAGGTGAAGTTAGAGGTACAGCTACAGGTGAAGTTAGAGGTACAGCTACAGTTACAGGTACAGGTACAACTATAGGTGCAGGTATGGGTGCAGGTACAGGTGAAGATAGAGGTACAGCTACAACTACAGCTACAGTTACAGCTACAGCTACAGGTAAATGTGAAGTTAGAGGTACAGCTACAGGTACAGGTGAAGGTAGAGGTACAGCTACAGGTACAGGTGAAGTTAGAGGTACAGGTACAGGTACAACTATAGGTGCAGGTAAAGGTGAAGTTAGAGGTACAGCTACAGGTACAGGTGAAGGTAGAGGTACAACTACAGGTACAGGTGAAGTTAGAGGTACAGGTACAGGTACAACTATAGGTGCAGGTAAAGGTGAAGTTAGAGGTCCAGCTACAGGTACAGGTGAAGTTAGAGGTACAGCTACAGGTACAGGTACAACTATAGGTGCAGGTACAAGTGAAGATAGAGGTACAACTACAACTACAGCTACAGTTACAGCTACAGCTACAGGTAAAGGTGAAGTTAGAGGTACAGCTACTGGTCCAGGTGAAGATAGAGGTACAACTACAACTACAGCTACAGGTACAGGTGAAGTTAGAGGTACAGCTATGGGTACAGGTACAGGTACAGGTACAACTATAGGTGCAGGTACAGGTGCAGGTACAAGTGAAGATAGAGGTACAACTACAACTACAGCTACAGGTACAGGTGAAGATAGAGGTACAGCTACAACTACAGCTACAGGTAAAGGTGAAGTTAGAGGTACAGCTACAGGTACAGGTGAAGGTAGAGGTACAGGTAAAGGTGAAGCTAGAGGTAGAGCTACAGGTACAGGTGAAGTTAGAGGTACAGCTACAGGTAAAGGTACAGGTACAACTATAGGTGCAGGTACAGGTGAAGATAGAGGTACAGCTACAACTACAGCTACAGGTACAGGTGAAGATAGAGGTACAGCTACAGCTACAGCTACAGCTACAGGTAAAGGTGAAGGTAGAGGTACAGGTAAAGGTAGAGGTACAGTTGCAGGAACAGCTACAGGTGAAGTTAGAGATACAGCTTCAGGTACATGTGAAGGTAGAGGTATAGGGGCAGGTGTATGTACAGGTACAGGTACAGCTAGAGGTACAGCTATAGCTACAGCTACAGGTGCAGCTCCAGGTACAAATATGGGTACAGATACAGCTACAGCTGCAGGTACAGGTGCAGCTACAGATACAGGTACAGCTACAGTGCTAAGTACAGGTACAGGTGCAGGTGTAAGTGCAACTACAGTTATAGCTACAGGTACAGCTACAGTTACAGATGCAGGTACAGGTGCAGCTACAGGTACAGCTACAGCTACAGGCACAGATACAGGTACAGCTACAGCTGCAGGTACAGGTGCAGCTACAGATACAGGTACAACTACAGTGCTAGGTACAGGTACAGCTGCAGGTACAGGTACAGGTGTAAGTGCAACTACAGTTATAGCTTCAGGTACAGGTGCAGCTACAGGCACAGCTACAGCTACAGGCACAGGTACAGGTATAGGTGCAGCTACAGGTACAAATATGGGTACAGATACAGCTACAAGTACAGAGAGAGATACAGCTACAGGTGCAGCTACAGATACAGGTACAGCTACAGTGCTAGGTACAGGTGCAGCTACAGATACAGGTACAGGTACAGCTACAGTGCTAGGTACAGGTGCAGCTACAGATACAGGTACAGGTGCAGCTACAGATACAGGTACAGGTACAGGTACAGGTACAGGTCCAGCTACAGTGCTAGGTACAGGTGCAGCTACAGATACAGGTACAGGTACAGGTATAGGTGCAGCTACAGGTACAAATATGGGTACAGATACAGCTACAAGTACAGAGAGAGATACAGCTACAGGTGCAGCTACAGATACAGGTACAGCTACAGTGCTAGGTACAGGTGCAGCTACAGATACAGGTACAGGTACAGCTACAGTGCTAGGTACAGGTGCAGCTACAGATACAGGTACAGGTGCAGCTACAGATACAGGTACAGGTACAGGTACAGGTCCAGCTACAGTGCTAGGTACAGGTGCAGCTACAGATACAGGTACAGGTGCAGCTACAGATACAGGTACAGGTACAGGTACAGGTCCAGCTACAGTGCTAGGTACAGGTGCAGCTACAGATACAGGTACAGGTGCAGCTACAGATACAGATACAGGTACAGGTACAGGTCCAGCTACAGTGCTAGGTACAGGTGCAGCTACAGATACAGGTACAGGTGCAGCTACAGATACAGGTACAGGTACAGGTACAGGTCCAGCTACAGTGCTAGGTACAGGTGCAGCTACAGATACAGGTACAGGTGCAGCTACAGGTACAGGTACAGCTAAAGGTACAGGTACAGCTACAGGTGCAGGTTCACCTCCAACTGCGCATCCATAAGGTCCAGAAACTGTGCAGCAGTTTTAATTTATTAAGTTTAAATCAAAATTACCTTCCCTTTTAATGGAATATTATAGTTTCTACTGTGTTTACATAAACTTTTAAACATGTTAAATTATCTTGAACTACAAATATTTCTCTAATTAGATATGTAAATGTGTTTACATAAGATAAATTGTATAACTAATGATCAGATACAATAAATATAATTTTATCTTTCTCCTTTTTTTAAGAACAAAAATAACCAGACATACAGTTTCATGTTTATCGCTTTGTCAACACTTTTAAAACACAATTTTTTGTCAGGTTTTAAACATTAATTCTATCAGATCTATCATTCTAACAGGTGACTCGAGCAGAATAACGTCAGGCTATATTTCAGTGCTGCTCTCTGGCTGAAGGGGATCACCTTTGCCTTTTAACCTTTTGAAAAGACACGGAGGCAAAGGACAGGTAAGAGCAGCCATCGGCTCATTCGCTTCAGCCGCTGACATTTCTGCAGCCGCCGCTCTCGCTGCCTCTCAGCAGCTGCCACAATATTTACTGAGGAATCAGATTGACTTTTCCAAAAAAATCAATATGTGCTTTTGGGCCGCTATGCTGGGCTGAACCTGTATGCTAATAGCATCTCCGCTACGCTCGGCTAACAGAAGCACCGCTCTGTCTCTATATCTCTCCTTCACATTCCCTCCATCTCTCTCTAAATCCTTCATTCTCTCATTCCCTCACTGATAAATCCTCTCTTCTTTCCATCTCAAAGCTATCACTCTCTCTCATTCCTTTTCATCAAACCATCTCTCTCTCTCTCTCTCTCTCTCTCTCTCTCTCTCTCTACCCAGCACACACACAGGTTATAATAGAGGAAATTTTAATAATTAACGTCAGAGCAAGTGAAGACAATTAGCTGTGTTGACTGACTCATTTATTTTCCCGGTCAGAGTTGAGAGTTAAATAAACTGAAGGGTCGTGATAAAACCAGCTAATCATTCCTCTCCTCTCACAGAGAGAGAAACAGAGAAATATAAACTCAAAACATGCAGGTAGATCTGACTATCTGACCCTCGCTGCCTGAACCCGTCACCCAGAGAGAGTCTGCTCAGCATGAGCACAGCTGCAGCTCAGCACAGCGGAAAATCCTGCATTTACAGGATGAGCTGTACACTGAAGATAGATACAGATACTTTACTGTTTCCAGAGGGAAGTTTAGGAAAAGAGGGAAACTGTAAGACCAAAGGGACATTCTAGAAAAGAGGGACATTCTAAAAAAAGAGGGAGATCTTAGACCAGAGGGAAATTCTAGAAAAGTGGGAAATTTTAGAAAAGAGGGACATTCTAGAAAAGAGGGACATTTTTAGAAAAGAGGGAACTTCTAGAAAATAGGGACATTTTTAGAAAAGAGGGAAATTCTAGAAAATAAATTTTAGATCAGATGGACGTTTTAGAAAAGAGGGAAATTGAAAAAAAAAGATGGACATTCAAGAAAAGAGGGACATTGTAGGTCAGAGGAAAATGTTAGAAAAAGAGGAAAATTCTAGATCTGAAGGACATTCTAGAAAAAGGGAAATTGTAGATCAGAGGGACAATTTAGAAAAGAGGACAATTCTAGATCTGATGGAAATTCTATAAAAGAGGGACATTCTAGATCAGGTGTACATTTTTAAAAAAGGGAAATTGTAGATCAGGGGGAGATTCTAGAAAATAGGGACATTTTAAAACAGATAGACATTTTAGAAAAGAGGAAAATTGCAGACCAGAAGGAAATTCTAGAAAAAAGGAAATTCTAGATTAGATGGACATTTTAGAAAAGAGAGAAATTTTAGAAAAGAGGATAATTCTAGATTAGAGGGAAATTCTAGAAACGAGGGAAATTGTAGCACTGTAAAGAGCTCCCCCTGTGGCACACGAGCAATACATTTCAAGTTTGCTGCTATTCACAATGTCATGTTATGAAAACGTTTGTCTCACAGCTCAATAGTAATAAAAAAAAAAATCTAAATCAAAATGTAATATACAGTATGATTTCATTTACAGGTTCTTGTCTGACAGTGATGACATATCAGCTACCAATGTATATTAATCTTTGAAAGTTCTTGGATAAGTTGTTATTATAGGATTAGTAGGATAGTAGGATTAGCCAGCAGACTTCTCCTGAGCGAGGGATCTGTACCTACTGTCTATGGCAAGTCAGCAGATGAGGGAGAAATAATTGTGTTTTGCCATCTAGCACAAGATAACATCAATGTGTGATAGGTAAATGCTCAGTGTAAATATGGGGCGTGGCCAGCAACATCTTATTTGCATAAAAATGACAGAGCCCTAGAATGGCTCATTCTGAAAGGGACTGAAAGTGATAAGAATAGAGCTGTGAGATCTTTATATCTTTATGTGAGAGTGACTTCTTTGGAAAGAACTTTGTCTTTTGTATGGAACATGGACTTATTCTAAGTTGTATAGTGTGTGTGTGTGTGTGTGTGTGTGAGTGTGTTTTGTGTGTGTGTGTGAGTGTGTGTGTGTGTGTGAAAGGTCTTGTGCTGCCAGACTCATTCTTCACTCTCTGCCTGTCACTGTCCTCTCTGGCCCGTGGTTGGTTTACTGAAGCGGGGTTCTTTTCATCGGGGACGTGTGATTGGTGGAGCCGTGCGGAGAGTGTAATACACACAGACAGTGTGCTGCCCATAATCACGCAAACTTGACCTGACACGTCCTGCCTCCCCCCGCCACGGCCCTGCCAATCAGCACAGCTGGGCACAGGTTGCTAAGCAACAGTCTAAAAGGGGCACTTGAAGGGGATGGGGGGATAAGAACAGTGGGCATCAAATAGAGCGGAGAAATAACGCGCATTCAGACGGGTAACACCACTGCGGCACACAGACCCACAAACTACAGCGGACCACAGGGGCCTCCTATTAACCCTTATATTATATTTGGGGTCAATTTGATCCAATTCAAGGTTTAACCCTTTAACTGACCAGAATTGATTTTTGTCAATTGTCTGTCTGAAGGTACACCACTAAATCTTGAGGATTTCTATTAAAGCATTACATAAAAAGCTAAGAAACGTTAGTAAAAAAAAAAACAAAAAAAACAATTGTAATTGTAATAGAACATATGAACAAACATTTAAGTAAATCTGCTAATGTCAAAATATAATTAATACAATCATAAAACTGTCTCTTTCCTAAACTTCATTTTGAAATCAATATTTCCCTGAATACAAATCAAACAGTTCATGTTCTCCAAACTTTAATTTCATTATGTTTGTCTAGTTTTTTACGTCTTTATTGTCAAACCTGAAGAATTTGGGTTGATTCCTGTTACTGTGTCAGGGCCAGACAGGAATGAGACTGGTGCAGATACAATAAAATAACTTTTATTAAAGTTATAGAGTAGACAGGGGTAGTCAACAGAAACAGGGTCAATACCAAAAATGCACAGTGTAGAAAAACCATACCACAACCGGAGGACAGTCCAGAGTTCATACACGGGTAGGCAGTATAACAGGGTAGGCAAAAATCCAGAGTACAATAAACAGTCCAGGTCATACACGGTAATCCAACACAAGGGAGCAGGCAAAAATCAAAGTCGGTAGAAAACAAAAACAAGATCATACACGGAAGATAGCAAGGGCAAGAGAAACGCTTTGTATTGTAGGATTTACCAAACAGATACTCGGCGAGGTGTGAGCGTGAGCATGGTCCTTAAATACACTGAGTAATCAGTACTCGGGGCTTCCTGGTGGCGTCATGTGACGTGTCATGTGATCGGGAGTGTGTGTTGTGTCATGGAGTGGTGCGTTCTGGGTATTGTAGTTGTTACTGTGAGAATCGCAGATAGAGCTGGATGTGGGAGACACAGACGTGCTTTCAGCACCAGACATGACATACTGGAACATCTGGAAATAATAAGTGGTGTAGAGAGAAAACAGGTAGCTTCTCTAAGTGTCCTGCAGGAGATTTAAAAGTTTTCAGAAAAATAAATAACTTATTTTACTGCATAAAAAGGATTTTATCACTTACACTTGTTTTAAGGGGTTAAACTCTCTGAAAAAAATAGCTAAAATTCAATTTTTTTATTTATTCATATTTTAGCCTGTCAGTGTTTAAATGTTAAATGGGCGGGATGTGCAGATATGCAGGCAGTGAGGTGATGATGGGCTGATAGAGGTTTGGTCCTCATTTGGTCCAGATCATTGTAGAAATGTGTGATTCAGTCAAAAAATCAGACTGAACTAAAGTCAAAACTAAACCACTCAAAGGTTCCTACAGTCATCTTGGTTTGTATGTACAATTCTACTTAAATTCTTTATCAGAAATTAAGAAGTTAACTTCAATTTTAAGATTTTTGTTCCAACTCTATTAGAAATTCAACTTAATGAAATGTTAAACAAGTTAAACAAGTGTTAAACAAACAAGAATCTGTTTTATATATTAGATTAGATTAGACAGCTTTGCACATCTCTGCTGGATTTTCTCAGTCAGCTCTATGAGGTAGAGTCACCTGGAATTCAGGCTTTCAGTTAACAGCTGTGCTAAACTCATCAAGAGTTAATTACTTGAATTTCTTGCCTCTTAATGCATTTAAGAGCATGTGATTGGCTGAGAAACGTTCTAAGAGTGCTGTTATCAGCTGGTATTGTACTGTAACCGAAGCTCTCCAAGCATTGCTCCTACACATACAGGTAAACTAGCAATGGCGCAGCGCTTACAAGCCAAACAGCGCAGCTACAAACAGAGCAGCAATGGAACTATTTTAACTGGCGGAGTTTTTATAACCAAACAGATCCTATTTCCTCCTCCTCTTTTGGTCTTTAAAATCTCTCAATAAACAGTAATAATGGAACTGTGGTATAATATCGCAATAATACACTCAAGGTTCGTGCTATAATGTGTAATATTGGCACTGCTGTGCTGATCTATGGCCTCTCATGTGTTATTGCTTAATTATGGCAAGAACTACTCAACTATGTATAAGAAATACAGTCAAGGCCAGTCAATCTGAACAATTTTAAGAACTTTAAAAGTATACTCAAGTACAGTCGCTACAAAAAAACATCAAAAACATTATGATGAAACTGGCCCTCATCAGGATGGCCACATGACCACACTGTAAAAAAAAAAAATCCTATTTTTACAGAAAATAACTCTAAATGTTTACACTATTTATCCCTTTTCTTTTACTGCAGTCTAATTCTGTCAAATTACAGACATTTTCTGTTAATTACAAGCCCCTGTTCTAATTTTACATATGATGACATTAATGAGAGATTACGGTTAAAACTCTTATTTTTAGGGCTATATTGCTATATTATTTTTATGGTATTTTTCCATGTTCTTAAGTTATATAGATATGTATGTAAAATTACTTATTATTATATGTAATTATATGTGTGTGTTATTATTTAAAGGTTTATTTCTTTCCCAAAATCTCAGTGTTTTTCTTCATAATTGTAAGGTTTATTTATTTATTTATTTATTTTTTATTCATTGTTAAAAAAAAAAATACAGAAAATAACCATAGAAATAAAACGTTTTTTTCTTTCTTTTATGTAAAAGAAAATATACCTAAAAAAAAAAACTGTCTGTGGGGCGTGGCTATGTTAATTAGATGTTCAGTTTAGAGGGCTCACCGTGATGTAGTTTCATAGCAGTTTTATCCACCTGGCTGGGTTTTAGACTGTGCTAATATAAGTGGTTTCACTCTCTGAGCACTTTTTATTGCTTTAAATGAGCAGAGAGCCTGTTAATAAAGAAATTCTGAAAAGATCATACAGTTTGTCACTGAATGTCACTGAATGAGTCAAATACACATTAATTTGTGAATCATAAAGCTCACAACTTGAAAGACAATAAAGTTAGTTAAAAAAAGGTAAAATAACAGTTTTTTCCCTGCAGAACGTTGATCAAAATCACTTTATTGAAGAAATTTAATTTTAAATATGCTCTGAAAAACTGTAAAATACTGGTGTATGTATGTGAAACCTTTAATGAAAATGCATGTGAATCTACTGGTTTTGCACTTCATATGAATGAAAGTATTTTACTTTCATTTTAGGGTTTTTGTTTGGCAGCCGCTGCTGCCAGTAATTTGACCGTTTTTTTTACGGTTTTATTTTTTACAGTGCAGCCTTAGAAACTGTTAAGTTAACAGCTCCCCAGATAAAAACACCTCATTGCTGAGTATTTTAGTTTGTTTAACACTTTTAAGTTACTACATGATTCCTTATGTGTTCCTTCATAGTCTGGATCACTTCACTATTCATTTATTTATAATGTAGGAAAATATATAATGAGAAAATATGTCCAAATTTGAACTTGTTTTGTATTACTCTATTATTATTATAAGGAATAATTGTTTCTGAGACAACTGATGACACCTTTATTGGCATTTATTAATGAGTTAATCCGTTCACAAAGTCAAGAAAACAAATATAACATCATCAGTTTTAGTGCGTCAGTCAGAGCGTAGCATGACGAGCTAGCCGACGAGATAGCTGACTGTTTGGCCGGAGGTTAACAGGCGTTTAGACGTATCTGGGGGGATGCTGTTTCTGTGTAAGTGTGTAGGGGACAGCCTCATTGAGTGCGAACTTAATTACCCTGTGACAGAGGAGCCTCGTTAGCACCTCGCTAGCACTCTCGCGCTCTGGGAGACGCTGGCTCAGCCGGCCGTGGACTCCTCTTACAACAGCAGAACACAGCTACTACTACACCAGAACACGCTGTTTCTGACTATCAGCACTTCTTAATGACGCCCATTTTTACTTGCTTAGATACACAGGAAACCATTTAGACTGTGCTAATACCTTCTACTGACAGATACTGCGTACAGTAACTGGAGAAAAACTAAAAATAGGACCCTTTTAATCTAATTATCGTAACATTTTTAAACATTTAAACATTCACTACATTTTGAGATTTTAACTTAAACTATATTGAGATGGATGGAGGGAATATAAAAAAATACATATGTAAGTTATTACAACTAAAGGGGAAGTTGATTTAACTTTTTTATTAATTTGTTATACTGTAAGACCTGATAAGTTAAGTTTACTTAACTCTTTTAAGGCAGCCGGTTTGCTCAAATTTTTGAGTTGAATTTACATTAAAAATTTGAGGAAACCCTATGCCTTAAAAACTTAAGTGATGGTTAATGAAAACTTAAAAGTTAGCATAACTTCGAACATCAAGTTATTACAACTAAATAATAAAGTTGATTTAACATTTTAATTATTTTTTTTGAGTTTGAGTAAGTTGAGTTTACTTAACTTTTTTAAGGCAGCCTGTTTGCTCGAATGTTTTAAGTAATGGGGAATAAAAACTTGAGTTAGCATAAATTAATACATCAAGTTATTACAAGTAAAGGGGAAGTTGATTTATTTCTAAGCCCAGGGTGGGAATCACTACACACTGATGGTGAGTGTTAGTCAGAAACTGTTGGACACACCCAGTATGCAAATAGATTGTGACAGAAGCCAATGGAAAAGAAGTTGCCAATGGCAACAGACTAAACTCAGTTATTATAAGTTGGTTCAACTCAAAGATCTCAGTTTGAATAGTACAGTATATGTGTGGCCACAAATGTTCAACTAACTCAAAATAGTTGAGTATTGTTTAGAAATCTCCAATTTTATGTAAAATAGACTTAAATCATTTGAGTTCAAACAACGTATGGGTTTACAGAGCATAAAAACTTGTGTCTTATGAAGAACAAGTGAGATTAATCACAATTAATCACAGAATACTGTTGTGAATAATCAGATTAAAACAATTATTAATTGACACTATTAATTATACAATGACCTTATGCATATATTATGAATAAACTATGTATGTGTCAGTTGTATTATACTATATTACTTTTTTTTTTTACTTAAATTTAAAAATGCCATATATTCTTAAATTAACCATTAAGGATTATACTGTATTTTCTGTAATAACTCAGAACTTGATCAGGATGTATAATTGTACATTAAAGAAACACACTAAGTTTAAGCAGCTTTTGCAGCTCCTGTCAGCAGAGCTTCAGCCAGTATTTTTTTACTTGAACTGTGCAATACTGATCACTGTAATCTGTAATGTGTGGGATTTAGCCTCCAAATCTGCCCACTGCCTTTTATTCCCTCAGTCCCATTTCCACATTCAGGGTTGCCAGGTATAGAACACAACAGCACACAAACAGTGGTAACAAGCAAACAAGCAAGCTGGCAATTTTTTTGGCTGAACAGGTAATCAATGAGCTTCAATAAGGTTGCTTTACCATAGCTCGGTCATTTACCATAGCGTAATGGTGGTGAAGCCCTTTGGAGGTTGTAGCTGATTTCACTAAAAGTTGTTTTAGGGGTTTTCTTAAACCCAAGGTTGCTTACAATCAAGACACTACAAAATTTTTACACTCAGTCCTTAATTAACTGGTGAGGAGTGGCAGCCAATCGCACACAGCCTACTCTTAAGCAGAAACAACCACATTCACTCCTACAAAAACAATGATACTACAATACTGTGATTCTGCGATACGTAAAATATCACAAGACAATGCTTTTAGATAGATAGATAGATAGATAGATAGATAGATAGATAGATAGATAGATAGATAGATAGATAGATAGATAGATAGATAGATAGATAGATAGCACAGTAAGAAATACAGTATAAGACTATAGAATATGCTAAATAAGGGTTGAAAAAATAGCTATACCTTATAATACAAATAAAAAATAAAATAATATATGTAACCTTAAGATGAGTATCTCACCCACTACAGTGGTCAAAGAATATATAAAACAATATATAAATACAAACAATAGAGAACTATACAAAGTATGAAAGTAACCTAACCAAAGATATGCTGTAAAGTGATACTTCACATCCTCTGTTTTACTGAAGAGGATAAAATACTTCTTGATAATCAAATACCAGGAACTATGGTTTTATTGGTGTCAGCTTCACTGCCTTTAGCAACCAATATACTTCACTGCAGGTTTATTAACCCTATTCATTTTATTATAGCGCCACCATGTGAAGTAACGAAGCAGTAACTTTAGTAAGTCTAAATCTGGGGCGTGTCTTAGGGAGTTTAGGGTGCCTATGTTTCAATATAAAAATATTAATATTTAAAGCCATGTATCGCTGCAATATGATTATAACAATAAAATAAATTGTCCCACCCCTAATAGTAAAATACGTTCTAAAAATCAAAGGTCTTCATGAAGTGTCCTAATGTTTATTGCATCACTCTAAGAGCAGTGGGCCTTTTCTCATTTTCAACACTGTTTACATGAAGTCTTGGTCCTCGTGCTGGAATCCGATTTGTAATCCAGGGGGCAAGGGGGCACGAAAAGCAAATTGGGACAGGGCCGCCCCCTGTGAACACTGCTGACATGTATTGACCCGAGTCTGGGACGAACTGTAAGCTGCGGCTGTCTGACTTAATCTGAACTTCACATGTTCACTCGCCCTCAGTAGACGAGGCCGCCGGAGACCCAGCGGAAACAATGAGATCAAAGTCAGACTAAATGGACTCTTTCCTCGGCCGGCTGAGAGAGGACACGGGAAGCTGCACTTACCAAGGTCGTCTCCTCACATCGTACAGGTCAATCTTGTTTGGAGCCCTCCATGGAGTAGCTGATGGGAGAAGAGATAGAGAGAGAGATAAAGAACTCAGTATCTGCCATGGTATTCAACATCCTAAACAGAGATCAAGTAACCACGGTAATCAGCATCCCAAACAGATACTAAGTAACCACGGTAATCAGCATCCCAAACGGATTCTAAGTAACCACGGTAATCAGCATCCCAAACAGATACTAAGTAACCACAGTAATCAGCATCCCGAACAGATACTAAGTAACCACGGTAATCAGCATCCCAAACAGATACTAAGTAACCACGGTAATCAGCATCCCGAACAGATACTAAGTAACCACGGTAATCAGCATCCCAAACAGATACTAAGTAACCACGGTAATCTGCATCCCGAACAGATACTAAGTAACCACGGTAATCAGCATCCCAAACAGATACTAAGTAACCACGGTAATCTGCATCCCGAACAGATACTAAGTAACTATATGGAAATTACAGTAAATTATACTTTATATATATAAACAAATAAATAAATAACATCCCACAAATGCTAATGTACATTAATCAGAAATTGATCAAATTACTAGTCTTTCTCCTTGGATTATTTCATTAAAACCTTAAATTTTGGATTATAAATATGTAAATATGTATATATATATATATATATATATATATATATATATATATATATATATATATATATACAGTAGTAGTCAAAAGTTTGGCCACACCGTCCCATTTAATGTTTTTTCTTTATTTCTTTGCTTAATTGATTTTCTATATTGTAGATTGACACTAAAGACATGGAAACTATTAAGTTACACATATGGAATTAAATAATGTAGTAAAGAGTAAAAATGTGTTATTCCTCCACTGTTATTAATCCCCTGATCTAAAGCTGATGAACTGAGATGGTGATTTGAGGTGATTTATTTGGGATGAGCTGCAGCTATTGTTCAGCACCTCCAGAAACTCCTTCTTTCAAGACGCTGAGAAAACTTTTCCAGGTGACTCTCTCTCATGAAGACACTGAGATTAAAATATCACCAAGAGTCTGCAGATCTGTCCTGAAATGTACATCTGAAGAATTTAGAAGAATCTAAAATATAATTCTAACATATTCTGGTTCGTTTAATATTTTCTTCGTTTACTAAAAAAATCAGCATGTGTTCCTGTATAGCTTTAATATATAGTCTTGAATTTTAAACTTACAATATAAGAAAATCATAAAAAAAAGAAAAATATGTCTCCAAACTTTTGACTGATACTGAGACTGAATACTACGTTACCTGGACAGACCAGTGTTTGTTAGCAACATTAGCCTAGCATCTCCCAATGTAAGCTAAAACAGCAAACACTGGATAACACATTCATGTTTATTAGATTTTTCCAACCAACTACTTTATACACTAAGTGATGTGAAGAACTAAATATTACTGATTATTTCAAGAAATCTCAATACAGACCCCTGTCTTAGTTCACAGGCACATGTTATTTATTTTATTTTATGTTAAAATAAACTTTTTGCATTGGTTTTGAATACAATTTTAAATGTTTATATTTTAATAATTTGTGTGCATGTGTTTTTTGTTTTATTTCAAAATAGGATCAGATTTTCTTGATTCTTTTCATTTTAGATTTATTTTAAGACATTTAGATGATTTATACTGTATTTGTTCTCTCATTTTCTTGTCATGTATTTAAGATGAAAAGTCTACACAGCAAGGAGCATTAATAATGTTATAAATGGTTTCAGTGACAGAGAAATCGATAGCATCTGTGAAAAACTCTGTGATTTATTGTAAAAGTGCGTATTTGAAACAACAGATTTTAGATTAGATTAATATTTATTACAGAGAAGCTACGTACTAGATGCTGATGCTGTGTATGGTATGGGATATTGATGTAAATTGAAGAGGGAAATAATAATAGAATTATATTGAGACATTATAGTGATTGATTAATCCTGTCACTAAACAATATGAGTGGATTAGTCTTCCTCTCCGCTGTCATAAACGCTTATTCAGCAGCGCTGAATCTATTAGAGAGTACTGGAGTACAGTCCGGCTGTATTACTGCAGCGTTCACACTGATTCTGACACTAAGCCTATTAGAATTTACCTGGGTAATATCTGGTGACGCCGGTGGCACTTCCGAACACCTGCCAGCGGAGTGAGGGATCTTCTCGACTGTTATCTATGAACACTCGCTCCAGCGCCTGAGTCCAGTTCAGCTCATTCAGAATAGTGGGAGCTATAAAAAGAGAGAGAGAGAGAACAAGAGAGAGAGAGAGAGAGAGACATTATTCTTAACCCTTGTGTGGTGTTCGGGTCTGTGGGACCCGTTTTCATTTTTCATCAAATGATACAAAAAAAAAAACAAATTTTTTCTAACTCAAACTCATTGGGATTGGCTCATTTTTTGTGAAAAACATATATCAAAACACATTTTCGATAAACACACACTGTACACCCCCCCCCCCCCCCCCACACACACACACATTTATATTACATACAGTATGTTTGGCCAAGGGCTAATAAACATTGCTTCCTTTGTAAATTTGAAACTAAACAAATGTTCTACTCATATCTTGAGTTTAATTCATGTTCTTTTACATTTTATTAAAAAAAACTAATAAAAAAAAGAGTAGCACTTTTTAAAAGAAATGTAACATAAGAAAGGTAAAGGGCAAATATTAACCATGTAAGCTGTTTATATTGCTTGCAATTTAGGTGAAGCAAGCATGTGTAAAGCATTTTAATGTAAAATTGCTTAATTTTACTGAATTAAATTAAGTTGTATTATTAAGTTAAAAATTAAGTTAAAAATTGATGTTGACACACAAGCAATTATACAACTGTACAATACCAATGCATTTTTGCCTTCTTTACCAGTTGTTACACTGTTATTACACTTTTTGTGTTTGTTAATGTGTAACTACTAGGGGTGTCACGATTTCGATATTTTATCGAAATCGATCGAAATTAGGTCATGGTCAAAAAGATGATCGGCGATATCTTTGTTAAAGAAAAAAAATGTCATTCTCAGGGACCGAGTCTTATTTTTCATGTTTAATGACTGTTCCTGTATTTTTTTATTATTTATTTTGTTATGTTGCACATTGCTGTTTTAATAGTGCACACTGCTGCTACCAAAAAAAGCCACTAGATGGCATTACATATATATCTTAATTAAATTATTTAAATTTGACCATTAGTGCCTAATGTGGTGTATTACAGATCACTTGTATCACTTTGCATCACTTATATCAAGCCCACCTTTTGAAATAAGATATTGTAAATTTGTATTTGATGAATCAAACCAATGACTGACCATAGACTAATCTAAAACTGGCATAGGCCTCTCTGCTGTAAAAAAAAAAGAAAAAAAGAAATTCGAGAATCGAATCGAATCGTGACCCTAAAATCGGAAATAAAATCGAATCGAGGATTTAGAGAATCGTGACACCCCTAGTATCTACACGATTATTAGATACACTTATTTAAAAGTGGGACCCTTTTTAAGTAAAAAAAATAAAAGATGTAAATTAACAAGAAATTGATTAAGTTACATAATTTCCATAATCAACTGATTAGCAATTTAACTACTAATCTTACTGATTAGCAATTCACCTAATTCTACTTCAATTTTTAGGCGGCATACTTGGCGAAGAGCAAAGAAAGAACTTCATTGTATGAGGAAACGTTTCTTGGTTGCTATGGTATCTCAGGTGTTTTTTTTTATGATGTTAATTAGTGTTTGCCTACTAGGGAGTTGCTATGGTACTCCAGATAGCTGCTATGGTATCTCAGGTGTTTGCCATGTTATGTTGCTAATGCTTGCTAGATGCTACAGAGCTGCAAATCAGACTTTAATGGTATTTCAGGTGGTTGCTAGATAGGCAGTTGCTGTTACTTAATGAATAATTCTACTGATTAGCAATTCAACTTAATATACTTTGTAATTGTTACGCGGCATACTTAGCGAGGAGCAAAGAAAGAATTTCATTGTACGAGGAAACTTACGAGGTTTCTTACTGCGCACATGACAAACTCTTTTTTAAATCTCGAATCTTGAACTAATTTCCAATCATTTTTTAATATATCAACACAAATTAGGCAAACATCAGCTGCTGTTTGAGAACCTCGGACAGTACACAGCAGAATTAGCCAGTAGACTTCGTCTGAGAGAGGGATCTGTAACCATTGTCCGCAGTGGTAGCAACTGTTTTTGAACACAAACAACATCAAACATACTGCCATTGTGTTCAGAGACTATAAGCCCTATCATACACCCTGCACAAGGTGAGTCGTGATGCTCTTTGCTACCTTACACCCCGTCAACCGTCTAGGTGCTCATGATACCAAAGAGCAAAATAGGGCCCTATAAATGTTTGTTATCCATCTAAAAGTATATGTTATTCTTCGAAGCATAAAGTCCTACTGATTATCATGAGAAAATTAAAGAGCTAGACCAGAGCAGCTCATGTTGGGCTGTGCTTAGACTCTCAGCCATCGCTAAAGCAATGATACAGTAAGTTCACATGGAGTTAATATGGTTCTGTGGACTAATTTAAAGAGAAAATGCAAAAAGCCATCAACTCTTTTCTTTCTCTTTCTCCTCACGATGAGATTTTAATCTATGAAATAACTGCTGATTGGAAAACAAACTTTCAGTAACGTAACAAAACAGTCTGGATCAATTATCACCACTGAGCTAAGCTTCTGCCTCTTCAGTTCAGCTCAGAACCAAACTGTAGAGATATAAAGGGAGATATTGGTGATAAAAGTCCAAATCAGACTGTGATTATATAGGTATTAACCTTTATTAACCCCGGATAAACATGAGCTAAAACTTACTGGTAGCAGAAGTCTGCTGATACTCATTTCTGCTTTGAATTTAGGTGATTTATAACGGCATGATACATTGACAGCCTGGAGTTCTGAGGTGTTATCTTGTGAGGTAGACTGAGCAATCAGGCAGTTGCAATGGTATTCCAAATGGTTGCTATGCTATCTCAGGTGGTTGCTATGATGTTGCTAATGCTTTCTAGATGCTACTATGCTTACAGTGTTGCAAAGGAGACTGCAATGCTATCTCAGGTGATTGATATAATGTTGCTAATGCTTGCTAAAAGCTACAGTGTTACAGTGTTGCAAAGGAGACATAAATGGTATTTCAGGTGGTTGCATTGATATTAATTAGTGGTTGCTAGCTAGGCAGTTGCTATGGTACTCCAGAAAGTTGCTATGATATCTGAGGTGTAACTAGACGCTACAGAGCTGTAAATCAGACATCCATGGTATTTCAGGTGGTTACTATGCTGTTGATTAGTGGTTGCTAGCTAGGCAGTTGCTATCTTCCATTTGGTTGCTATGGTATGTCAGGTTGTTGCTAAACTTTCCAGAATTTCCCTCTGGGATCAATAAAGTATCTATCTATCTATCTATCTATCTATCTATCTATCTATCTATCTATCTATCTATCTATCTATCTATCTATCTATCTATCTATCTATCCAGTTGATTAGTGGTTACTAGCTAAGATGTTGCTAGGGTATTTCAGATGATGCTATGCTATCTCAGGTGATTGAAATAATGTTGCTAATGCTTGCTAAACTCTACGCTAGTGCTGTAAAGGAGACTGCAATGGTATTTCAGGTGGTTGCTAGAAAGGCACTTGCTGTGGTATTCCAGACGGTTGCTATGGTATCTCAGGTGGTACCATGCTTTTTTGACTTGGCGTTATTGATGCATTTTTTATCATTGTGACATAAAAAAGGGTAACAAAAGTTTCTGAAAGCAAATCTGAATAATCTCAGTTATTACAAAGAATGTTGATATGCTGAAATCTGCAGAAGAAAGGTAGACAACAAAATTCCGGGAGAAATTTTACTGATCACCTTTCGTACCCAAAAATCTACGGATACCCACAGTCAGAAGCTCATCCTCTCTCTGAGGCTCCGTGTTGTAGTTTCAACAAAGAGGAATGTTTTAGCGTCCTCTCTCTGTCTCTCTGTCTGATGTGAAACGTGGCGAGATGTAGCTAAAAGCTGCGCTGCTCTGGAAGTGTGGTCAGGTAATGAAAGCCTGTTCTCTTGTTAAAAGGTTCACTGAAGGGGTTACAGCTCTGCAAGATACAAAAGCACCAGAGCACAAAGCTTCCTAATTCCAGCCGTGCGAGCAACCGTAATTATCCTATTCACCACGGCTTTATGAAACCCTGCGTAACCGCGGGCGTGGGGTGCAGAGGGCGGTGTAAAGGGGGTGTTTACGAGGTGAAGAGACCTAATATAAACATGCATTTATCATTTCCAACACTCTATTTTGCATTCTGAACTGAAGAAGACAACCTGATTTTCTAATATAAAAACACGTTTAATGTCTCACCAATAAAGTCATGAGCTGACGGGATAATTAGGTGTGAAGATCTTCACTTTAATTTGAGAGACACATAAAGAGGAGATTTATGGTGAGGAATAAGAAGTGTCGAAAGTGGTGAAAGTGTTTCAAAGACAAGTAAAAAAAGGTAAAGTGGTCGTAAAGAATAAAATCGACATAATATTAGAAAATCTTGACGAGTGGATTAAAAAAAAAACAAGCATAATAAAATAATAATATCTTATCGTATCACAATATTTTGTCTTGTAACACTGTATTAATAAATAAAAAAACAGTATTAATTTTAAATTATATTGTATTGCTGGCTTACAGTGTTTAATTTAGATTTGTGTTTAAACCCCGCCTACTAGACAGAAGCCCTGTGCCACTGTTCTTATTGGATAAAAAGTCAACTTTTATTTCAGTCAGATTTTATAAATATGACTACTAAGAGTTTTTCTAAATCCTTAAATCTGATTTAAACCATCATGATATATTGTCTTGCTTTTAGAATGACAATATATTACAATAAAAAGCTCAATAACTATGTTTAAAGCACAGACATTAACCAATGGAGTAGATGTAACTCAACAATGTGTATTCTCATCGACTACAGCTCTGGAAAAAATAAGAGAGCACTTAAAAATGATGGGTTTCTTTGATTTTACCAAATTGAAAACCTCTGGAATATAATCAAGAGGAAGATGGATGATCATAAGCCATCAAACCACCAAACTGAACTGCTTGAATTTTTGTACTAGGAGTAAAGCAGCATAAAGTTATCCAAAAGCAGTGTGTAAGACTGGTGGAGCAGGAAACAGTGAGAAAAAAGTGTGCTGTAAAAGAAGTGTAAGAGCACGAAAAAAGTGGAAAGCGACTGAATATTTTCTTTATTTTCTCTCCTAACTCTTAAAGATACCTGTCTGTTCCATTCTCCTGCTCTCTCACCCGAGTTCTACCTGTGAGTGAGTGTCTCTCGCCCCTGCTGTCTCTTCCCATCTCCTCTCTCTCCTGCCTGCATGTCTCTGTGTGTTATACTCAGTCATATCTGCGGCCGTGTCTCTGTCTCTTCTGACCTATTTCACTGTCCTGTGTCACAGCTACCTACATCACACACACACACACACACACACACACACACACACACACACACACACAAAAAAGCTAGAGAAGTCCTGTCAGTGCACGTTTTGTTCTGTCCAGCCCTGCCTCCATCTATCCTTCCCTTTTTTCCCTCTTTCAACATCCTCTATGTCCTACTTTCCTACTTCTTATGTACAGTATATACACATATACTCCCCTCTCTCTCTCTCTCTCTCTCTCTCTCTCTCTCTTTCTCTCTCTTTCTGTTCTGGCAGCTGTACAACTGGCTTGTCCTATGTCTTTCTCAGCACTCTACCCACACTCAGCCTTTCGGCAGTTTCTCAAGTGCCCCTGTTCAGTCCTGTGCCAACTAGTGCTCTCTCTCTCTCTCTTTCTTCCTTTCTTTTTCCTATCCATTCAAATGAATCACTTCAATGTACTTAACCCGAACACTGATTTATACTGTGATCAGTAGGAACACAGAATAAAGTCAATGTGCTCTTACAGCTCTACAACACTGAAACCTGCCAATCAACATGTATATTATAATTACTGCACGCTCAGGATAAGGTAGCTTTGGGCAACAGACAACACAAAAATGGTGAGTATGTGAGAGGCCACACCCAATATGCAGATACATGGTACCAGGAGCCTATAGGAAAGCTGCATGAACCAACACTGTAGAAAGAGCTAAAAGTTGGTTGAAATCACATTAATTCATTGGCTCAACAAAAAATGGTAAAAACCAGCAGCACTTGTTGACTGGAGAATGTCAGATTTATTGACAATAGAAAAAATAACCAACGCATTTCGACACTCAGGCCTTCATCAGGGTTAAAAGACAAAAGTTAATAGCATTCCTGCTTTTAAAACACACATGATTACAAAACAACCAATGAGAACACTCCAAATACTAAAGGTCACATGATCAGCCAATGAGAGGCTGGCAGCTCAATTCCACAGAGGAACCACTTCCACCCAAAACTTCTTAAAAGTCCTTCTGGAATTCATTGGCTCAACAAACATTTTTAAGTTTTCTGGTTGAAAACAATTGATTTGTACTGGCCGGTGAGTCAACTCAAATTAATAATATTAGTTCTTCTGACTAAAACACAGAATTACTTTTTGGAGTGTTGGTGACTCACGCTGCACTCAAGGAGTCCAGAGATAGGCGTGTCCCTCCGCAGCTGAAAGTAATCCCCTTTAGTTTTTTGCTTCTTGTTATTATTAATTGCTATGCGTCGGTTAAAAAGTGTTTAGCCCAATATGCCCACGGTTTTAAAGTTGTAAAAATTACTCCAGCCTTTTCTAACTTCCTTCCTATCACTCTACCTCTCTGCATTTTTTTTTTAAATCTTCCCACTTTCCTTTTTTTAACCAATAACTTAAAAACGTAAATTGAATAAACTTGGGCAAATTTGAATAACACACAGGAAGTTAAGACAATATGTTATTTTAAGTAATTTTTATTTAAAACGAAGGAACTTGTGAATAATATCCTAAACTTGTCATGGCAATTGGAACTGAAAAGAACAAATGAGTTCACATAACTTAATGTGGCTGTAATGTTTTACAGTGCACTGTTTCGGACAGGTTTGCATGATCTAGCTCTTCTCTTAAGGTGTAAAACCTCAAAAACTTTGGTCCTCATTTACTCATTTCTTCTTAATGCTGAATTTACCCCAGTCTCTTCCACTGTGTTACAATATCACTGACAGTTGGCTGTGGAATATTTAGTAGTGAGTAGTGAAATTTCACGACTGGACTTGTTGTTGAACAGGTGCTGCATTCTAACACCTGTGGTACCACAGTGCTGGAGATCACTGAGCTCCTGAGAACCTGAGACCCATTCTTTCACTAATGTTTGTGGAAGCAACAACTCAAATTTAAACTACAAATGTTAGATCTTGCTTCAAACAAGAAGTTCAATGGTTTGGATGGGTGAGCAAAAACTCAAATTTAATTTTAATTTAAATTTAATTTACAAATGTTAAGTTTTTCTTCAAAACACTATACAGTGAGCAACATATAATAATAATAATAATAATAATAATAATAATAATAATAATAATAATAATAATAATAATAATAATAACAATAATAATAATATTAATAATAATAATAATAATAATAATACATTTTATTTTTATAGCGCTTTTCGGGAAACTCAAAGACGCTTTACATTGCATTAAAAAAACACAATATAAAAATACATATTAAAATAATAATCATCATCATCATCATCATCAACATCATCAAAACTATACAGTAGAAATCAATAGAGCAAAACAATCAATGCATAAAAGATAGAACATTTAAAATTTAATAAGTTAAAAACAGATGAAATATAAATATATATAAATATGAAATATAAGCTAACAAATACATGTTTTTTTTAATTCAATTAAATTTAATTTCAATTAAAATTACATTTTTCTAATAAATCTAAAGTTCTAACAAATGGTTTAAGCAAGGCTTTATCTTACATCCTGTTACAATGCTCATTGTTGTCTTGCACCCTTCGCGAGGCATGCTGCAATGCTCATTGCTATCTTAAACCCCAATAGTCTAAATAAGTGTGTTAAGGTTCATTTCTGGTGTATTGCTATCTTGGCAACGGAAAACACTGAAAACGCTCCACTGACTGAATACAACCTAGACAGACGTCAACAGTCAGACGTTCATTGCTATCTTGGCAGCACAGGCATGGTGCACATGCCCAACGCACATACACCTCCGCTTGTTACACATACAAGGACACGGTACAGCAGTGCACATCGCTCCTCACGCAGGATCGAACCCGTGCCGTCAGGGTCGCGGTAAAATACACTTTTGGGACGTGGCCTGGAAAACAAAACGCCCTTATAAGGAGATAGGGAGCCCAAGAATGTCCAGAAAAACGAGAACGGGCGGAAATTAAAGTCACGCCGAGCTCAACAGAGAGAGAAAAAGAGAGAGACAGGGGAGGAAAGTAAACAAAAGCTCACCAGAGAAGCATTTTATTATTATTAATTATACTTTAAACAACCTCACGGACTAGATGTTCATGCATCCTTCCCAGTGAAATGCGACAATCATTTAAGGACCAGATATATTTTATCTCCTATATTTGCACTGTTTACAATTCTCTCTCTCTCTCTCTCTCTCTCTCTCTCTCTCTCTCTCGTTCATCACGCCTACAGCTTGAGAGTCCACTCTCATCACTGGCCCAGACTCTGACTGCAAGTTATTATGTAATAGCCCCCCACACACCAAACACACACACACACACACTCACACTCGCCAGTGAGTGCAATCAGGCTGGTAATGGGCAGCTGATTAGAGAAGAAACAGACGAGTAGAGAGAGAGAGAAGGGCGTCGAGTGAAAGCGAAGAAGTTCCTCAGTTCTCCTCTGATTTAATTGGCGAGGCAGTGGGGTTAGATAAGACGAGGCGAAGGCTGCCGGACGTTTCTCTCCGCCGCAACCGTTTCAACCCGGCGCTAAATAAATGATCGTTATCAATTTCACTCCTGCTTTTCAATTAGAGCCGGGCCGAGAGGGCTGACCAGCCACGGTGGGGAACGCAGTGGGAACTGGCCTCACAGATTTTACTGACAAATCCAGACTGAAGTTCACAGTGTGTATGAACACACACATTAAAAAATGTGAATTAAAATCAGTTCTGGTGGAAACAAGAGAGTTGAGGTGCACAATGTTTTTTTTTGTTTTTTCGGACACAATCCGGGTTAGCACCCGAACATCCCTTTCAGACAGCTTCCTCTTACAGCGTCCACAGTTAATCCTGTTGGATGTGGTTGGTCCTTCTTGGTGGTATGCTGACATTACCCTGGATACCGTGGCTCTTGATGCATCACAAAGACTTGCTGTCTTGGTCACAGATGCTCCAGCAAGACGTGCACCAACAATTTGTCCTCTTTTGAACTCTGGTATGTCACCCATAATGTTGTGTGCATTGCAATATTTAGAGCAGAACTGTGCTCTTACCCTGCTAATTGAACCTTCACACTCTGCTCTTACTGGTGTTTTATTATGCCTTATTGTAATGTCTTATAGAGCATTATGAGTGCTCTTTACTGCCTACAGTAAGGTATTATATCATTTACTTCACGTTTAAAAGGCATATGTTTAAAACTTACTTCACTTAAAGTCAGTAATAACTGTATAAAAGCATTTATAATGTGTTACATACTTTTATAAAAGCTTAATTTGAGAAATTGTACAATGTTCTTATGAACAGTTATTATAAGACATTATAATCCCTTTGCACAGTACTGTACTGTACATAAATTTGCTATAATTCATACAGCATATGCATGAATTGCTGACTATGCTCATAATATAGTTAGAAATTGGACAGTATAAAGCCTCGTAGCCTCAGGCTGTGGAGCAGTGGAAGTGCGTTCTCTGCAGTGGAGGAGCTCCATCCAATATCCCTGGCCTGAATTGGCGTGACGTTTATGGTCCAGAACTAATCAGTGCTCATCAGGACGTGCCCTCGCTGATGCTGACATGACTGAATAGAATCATATCCTCACAGAGAGATTCCAACATCGAGCATCGGCAGTGTGAACCTCAGCAGAACAGTAGAGGCATTTACTGCTGTAAAATTTGGACACACCTTCACTTTTTCAATGCGTTTTTTATTTTCATTACTTTTTACATTGTAGATTCTCACTGAAGCATCAAAACTTTGGACAAAAGCGTCTGCCAAATGTAATGTAATGTAATGTAATGTAAAAAACTATGAATGAACACATGTGGAGTTTTATGTACTTAATAAAAAATGAGCTGTCCTCCACAGTCACCGGACCTGAACCCAATCCAGATGGTTTGTGGTGAGCTGGAGCACAGAGTGAAGAAGGCAAAGGAGCAACAAGTGCTAATAAACACCTCTGGGAACTCCTTCCTTCAAGACTGTTGGAAAACTTTTCATTTCAGGTGGCCACCTCTTAAAGAAGCTCATTGAGAGAATGATGCCAAGAGTGTGCAAAGCAGTAATCAGAGCAAAGGGTGGCTATTTTTGAAGAAACTAGAACTAGAATGAAGAAACTGTTTTTTAGTTATTTCACCTTTTTTTTTATTAAGTACATAAAACTCCACATGTGTTCATTCATAGTTTTGATGCTTCAGTGAGAATCTACAATGTAAATAGTCATGAAAATAAAGAAAACGCGTTGAAAAAGAGAAGGTGTGTCCAAATTTTTGGCCTGTACTGTAATACAGGACATATATAGTATATTATCACTGTATATTTGACCCCTGACCACTATAAATAAACACTGTCCAGCAGGGAATCTATGGGTTTAACAGGTGGCCTGCAATGCTAAATCTCACATGTCCAGCTGGTATAGGTCAGTGGTCTGTCATTCCGATGTATGGGTGTGTGTGTGTTATGAGAGTGTGTGTGTGTGTGTGTGTGTGTGATGTGCATGTTGATTCATATACAGCGCAGTGTGGGTCTCCTGCTCGTTGCTGCTGTCCTTGCCCCCAGCCTGCATAGGACACTACTGTCACAAAGGACACAGCTTAAGCTGATAACACTTCCTCCTGTGTGTGTGTGTGTGTGTGTGTGTGTGTTGGATATAATCTGTAGCCCATAATTTCCAGCACCAGTTGGACAGACACAAAGGATTTCCCTTATATTTACTGTTTCATACGTGCAAAATTTACACATTGACAAATGTCCAAATCATTTAATATCCATATTTAATTTAAATAAAACAAACTTTATTCTTATAGCACTTTTTTAAACATGTGCTTAACATGTGAATGACAAAGGGCTCTATCTGACAAATGACAAAGGACATCATATTGCTCATCGCTATCCTTCACCACAATTTTCACTCCTATTTCAATTTAGTTTCTCTGATTTAGCTATTTATAGGTTTATGTTTGAGTAAAATTAACATTGTTGTTTTATTCTATAAACTACAGACAACATTTCTCCTAAATTCAAAATAAAAATATTCTCATTTAGAGCATTTATTTGCAGAAAATGAGAAATGGCTGAAATAATAAAAAAAAAAAAAAGATGCAGAGCTTTCAGACCTAAAATACTGCCAAAAAAAAAAAAGTTTATATTCATAAAGTTTTAAGAGTTCAAAAATCAATATTTGGTGGAATAACCCTGGTGGTTTTTAATCACAGTTTTTATGCATCTTGGCATCTTGTTCTCCTCCACCAGTCTTACACACTGCTTTTCGAGGTGCAAAAATCCAAGCAGTTCAGTTTGGTGGTTTAATGGCTTGTGATCATCCATCTTCCTCTTGATTATATTCCAGATGTTTTTTATTAAGCAAAATCAAATAAACTCATCATTTTTAAGTGCTCTCTTATTTATTTTTATTTTTCCAAGAGCTGTGTCTGCGCTGATGGGCGTGGTGGTCTTTAAATGAGGTGTGTTGAGATTTTTGTTACTTTAAATGAGCTGCTATTATTGCTGTACCTTCACAGCATTAATGAGCAGGTCAGTTTCCTCTGCTAAGAAAAGTGTTGGACACGTTCACGTAGCTGCACCGTTAAAACAGCAATCCCAGATATAATATAAAAACATAATATAAAGTATTTCATCATTAAAGCAGGTATTTGTTATGTGTAACAGTGTCCTGAATCATTACAACATCTCTGCCATGTGTAAAACGGGTAAAAAAGTTTTGATTATATGTGTATTCATTCTTTTTGGGAGTAAAGTTTTGACACGCCCACTCTATTACGTATACCACATTTTGACACGCCTACACCTTTTGACTTGCCCACCTTTCAACACGCCTATTACTCCGGTCTGCAGAGACCTATACTTGGTACAATCCGTGGACAACACACACACACACACACACACACACACACACACATAGGCTAAAGCAGAGTTCTGGCAGGTCATCTGTGCAGAAATATGAGGCGGGGGTAGATAAGAAAACAGGAGGGCAAACCGCCCTGATTTATTCGTCGAGGACGCGGCGCGACTTTCTCCGGACAGTTGATAAAAAGAAAAATGTCCTGCGAGAGGATATTGGTGGGGGGCACCAAGCCTCTCCAGAGGAACGGACCTGGCCCCATCCTTCAAACAGAGAAAGAGAGAGAGAGAGAGAGAGAGAGAAAAAAAAGAGCGAGAGACACTTGTGAAAGCTTTAAAAGCTAATCCATCAGACACACTCCCTGTGACGCGTTTAGTAGCTCTGCTGGCGCTAAACGCCGGGCCGTTACGGGACAGGTCCTGACGCAGGGAGAGGCGCGGGTTATACGGGGGATTTATGGGCCGTGGAGCAGAGCGCCGATCGCTCACGGTGCTCCCCTCCAGCCCTATTACTCACCGCGGGACGGCCCGCCGCTCTCCAGGGTTCTGATGAGGAGAGCGCTGAACGGATGGATGCTTCATGAGCACATTAATCTATAGACGTGCAGGGATTCTAAGTGCACACATAGACACACACACACACACACACACACATGGAGACAGCAGTACATTTATAGGTTTGGATGCCGCTGACAAATAAGTACTATTATTGGACAGCTGTTGCTTGGCACAGAACAATGTTTAAAAACAAAAAAAATGGCAACACAATAAGGGTACATTAATTAATAGACAGTTTTAACCTTCCTGTTATGTTCATTTGTCAGGAACAGCAATGGTGTTCCAGTGTCATTTTGGACCTGGTGCATGTTTAACCATCCAAAAGATGTCTGAAACCCAAAAAAATCCTTACAAGCAGTGTAAATATTTTATTAATAACTCAATTACTAATTATTCAATCAATATTTAGTGTAATATTGTTCCTTACCTCTAACAGGTTATGGTTCAATTGAGATAATTCACTATTTTTTCATTAAAAAATACATCTGTTTCACTACTTTATTACTTTTAAAAGACCAAAATATAAAACAAAATAGTTTTACATAAAATTGAAAGATAATATTGCAATTTTGTTTTACTTTTTGTAGTTATTGCAAGGGCCGGTTGCAAATATGTGAAATGAACCATTTTTTTATATTATATGTTGATTACACTAATTAAGGCAAGCAGAAGAGGTTTCATACTAAAAAAAATACTTTTAACTATTTTTTCTAGATCTTTAAACATCAAAACGGGTAAATTTGACCCGAAACATAATAATAATAATAATAATAATAATAATAATAATAATAATAATAATAATAATAATAATAATAATAATAATAATGTCTCCTTATTATTATTTACGATATTCTCAAGCGTTAAAATTTAGTCATGTTGGCTCAGAGTGGTTTGAATCCTGGTCATGCAGCTTGCCATCAGCTGCCGAAACCCTGAGAGAGCACAATTGGGTGGGTGGGTACAGTAGATGGCACTCTTTCCCCTCATCACTCCTAGGGTGATGTGGATCAGCACAAGGCTGCGCCTGTAAGCTGATGTATCAGAACCGAGTCGCTGCGCTTTCCTCTGAACGTTAGCGCTGTGATGCTACTCGGCAATGCAGCATCAGCAGCAGCTCAAAAAGAGGTGGAGTCTGACTTCACATTTGCCTCCTGGTGTGTTGGCAGTTGACGGCTCGTCTGCAGATCACTAAAATTGGGCCCATAGTGTTTTGAAAGGCAATTTTTAAAGAAAGCCTCACTGAACCTCAAAAGGAAATTATTTGTTAGATCATTTTTATGGTTCAATGTAAACTATGGAAAACAAGATGAACAAAAATGCAATAGAAGATCAAAATATTACAAGTGGAAGTTTTGTTAACACTTTCTATGAATGTCATCTTTATTAGACACTATAACCACATTCATAACATATTATAATGCATTCATAAGGCATTATAAACATGGCTATAAATGTTTATAAAAAGCATAACCCATTATAGCCATGTTTGTTAATAGTATATCTTTATCATTAATAATCTAGTCCTACAATGAAAGTCTGTCAATTTACTTAGAGCACACAAAGACCTGTTATAATACATTATAATTGACTATAATTAATATTATATTCAAGACAAGAATAATTTATGAGTGGTTAAAATATATTTATAGGATTATTGAGGGTGTGTTTATAAGTTGGAAGCTGTTTTAGTCATGATAAAGTCTGAAAGCTGGGACTGAGTTTCTTGGTATTGATGTATAACATGTTATAAACACAGCTATTAATGCATTATAATCACAGTTCATGATGCATAATAAACATGGCTATAATGAATTATACATTTTTATAAATATGTATAGCCATGTTTATAATGCCTTATGAATGCATTATAATGTGTTATGAGTATGTTTATAGAGTCTTATAGAGATGACATTCAAATAAAGTTTTTTTAAACAGATCATGGTTGAACTAAAAAAAAAAAAATTAGACAAATGGACCTTGTTAAAAAATGTTCTATTTTAAACTTTTAAAAAAGTTCGTGATGTGTAAATAATGTATTTTAATATTGTCTTGAAATGTACTTTTAGCAAAAAATTGTTTTTGAAAAAATATAAACTATAAAATATAAAAAGAAACAGTGTTTTATAGAAACAGCTAAAATGGCTATTAACATAAGTAATATTTTTATTTTTTCAGACGCTACTTATTTTTGCTGAATAAAAAAAAAACTATTTAAGACAGAACTGTTTAGAATCACTGCACACTAAGAAAAGTAAGTACAGATTTGTACTTAAAAGAGTACAAAGCTTGTCTCTGGGGCTGTACCTTATATTGAGGTACAAAAAAGTACCTTTCAGTGAAAGTCCTTTTTTGTACCCATGGTTTTTGTGCCAGTAAAGATTATAAAAATTATAAACTTTATCATCAACTAAATATGGAACAAAAACTTGATGATCCAACATTGTCTGGCTTTCAAATAAAAAATGTGCAATTACAATATATATAGTTTATTAGTACAGTGATACATAATACTGAATGTACCCTCTGGCTGCAGGTTAAATGGTACAAATTTGTACTTATTGCTGTTAGGAATTACTTTGTACTTCAGAGGGAACAAATCTGACCCTGTAAAGACCAATATTGTACCTTTGAGGGTACAATTATGAAGAGTGTACCTTTGAGTACAAAAAAGTACTCATATCGTACCTCTGTTTTTTAGAGTGTGTATTATAAATGTAATGGGTGACTTTGCTCTAAGTTATCAGTGTATACAAACCAACACATATGATTGATGGGAAAAAACGGATTTAAAGTTTTGAATGGGAGTGTATACACACGGAAAATCTAGACTGTGTCACACACACTCAGATACATTTATATACTATCTGCATGTTTACACACACATCAAGGACACACAGAAGCACACACACACACACACACTATCCCCACGCACACGAGTAACACACCCGTGCGCACTTATCACACGCGCAGACACACGATGATGAGAAGCGATGACGATCTGTCATAACAGCCCATTCAGTGCAGATGATGGAGCGCGTGCTATTATCTCCACACGCAGCGGACGTTCAGGAGAGCAATGGCCTCCTCCTAATGCACACACTGCTCATTCTTCCCCAGGAATTCTAACCAGCACTGTCAGCGCGCACACACACACATAACACACACACACTCATGTGAACGTGAACTTGAACACACGAGCCTGAAATGCATATACTGCCCCAGGCTCCAGAGGCAAAGCAAGCAGAAACGTCAGAAACACAGAGAAGCTCTGGAGAAGAACACACTCCACACACCGATCCCCACTGACACCGACACACTGCACGTCCTTAAAAGACCTGAATGTCCTTAAAGGGGACGTATTACGCAAAACTCTTTTTTTGCATGCTTTTATATTTCTTCTTGGGTCTCGGTTGCCCCTATAAACACTCTGGGTTACACTTCCAATGAACCCTGTATTCATAATGCATTATAAATGCATTCATTATGCATTATATGACATGCGTAATACCTTAGAATGACTGTATAAGCCTGTATACAATAGCTTATAAGTATATTGTGCGGCACGGTGGCTTAGTGGTTAGCACGGTCGCCTCCCAGCACTGGGGTCTTGGGTTCAAGTCCCTATCTGGGTGGAGTTTCCATGTTCTCCCCGTGTCTGCATGGGTTTCCTCCGGGGACTCCGGTTTCCTCCCACAGTCCAAAAACATGGAGATCTGGTAAATTGAATACTCTAAATGGGTCTGGTAAATTGAATACTCTAAATGGGTCTGGTAAATTGAATACTCTAAATTGATCTGGTGCATTGAATACTGTAAAAAATATGGATTGGTAAATGCTGTAGAGCCCGATGCAGTCCTCCAGGTGGATGGTCGTTTCCGGTTGAGAGTACGCTGTGCGCTATTGGCTGCCGCTTCTCACCGGTGTGTGGATATAATGTGCTTGTGTGTAAAAACGTGTAAATTGTAAAGCGTCCTTGGGTTTCTAGAAAGGCGCTATATAAGTTGAACTCCATCCATCCATCCATACATTGTACAATGTAGTCATGTAATACACTATAACACATATATGGTATATTTTGGTATAATGCATATAATGCAAAACACAGAGGTTTGTTTAGAGGAGTAAAGCATTCAAGCCCTGGAACATGGTACCAACTGCTAAGCATGGTGGCGGTAGCATCATGCTCTGGAACTGCTGCTGTAGTGGCCAGTGGAGAAAAATGAGTTACAGTTCTGTTTTTTTTTTGTTTCACTTAATCTTATTTATCCTTAACTTTTTTTATTTCCTTTTTTTTATTTTATTTCCTTATTTTATTTTCATTTTTATTTATTTTTTTTTTATTATTATTATTCTTATAGTTATTATATTATTATTATTTTTATTATTTTAATAGTTTTGTATTTTTGCTTTTTATCTTATTTTGATTTTCTTTTATTGTTTTTACTATTTTTATTATTATTGCTTTCACTTTTGTTAGTTCATTTATTTACAAGTTAGTTTTAGCTAATTTTAACTCATTTTTGTTGTATTAGTCTTCCTTTCTTTTGATTTTAATTTTTGTCAATTAAACCATACTTAATTATAATCATTAATTTTATTTTATTTTTATTTTTTATAATTACTATTATTATTATTATTATTATTATTTATTATTTTTTTATATTTTATTTACTGATATTTTACAATAATTAAATTTACCTTTTATTTTCTCTGTTATGTCAATCCCTGTTTCTGTAAATGCTCGGCTACATTGAAAATGAGGGTTGCCCTCAATGTACATCCGAGTTAAAATAAAGGTTGATTGACTGATTGATTGATTTTGTTCGTTACCTATCCCAGATTTCCCTACAGCTGCTTTTCTGAAGTGTATCCTACAGAAACTGAGAGTAAAACTGAGATAAACGAAACCGAATGAAGCTGTGATTAATAATAGATTGAGTAAATACATACTGAACAATAAATGCAAACTGTATATTAAAGATCTGTAAACTTTCATTGTTTTATTACAGTTCTACAAATGTCAGCATGAATTCTCAGCAGCTTCTAAACTCTCCCGCGTTTCCTCTGCAGCTAATTCACCCTCTTTAAAACAGTAAATGAGGAGAAATAGAAAAAAAAAAAAACAAGCTGGGAGTGGAGGATGATCATGAAACAGCGCAGAACTGAAAAAAAGGAAAAACGAGAAGAAAAAGAAGAAGAAGAAGAAGATGGAGAAAGAGTTTTAATTAAAGCGATACAGTAACCGGTAAACAATTGAAATATAATTTGCTAGCTTGGCGGTGAGTGAAGGAGGGCGTCGCTGGCGTTGGCGTTTTTAATTAGCGTGGGTGAGGGCGATAGTGCTACTTCACTGGGTTTGGTGAGGAGTGAGAGAAAGAGGAAAGGGGGAAATGAAAGAAACCAAGCTCTCCTCCCCTCCCTCCTTCACCGAGAACAGATTTAAAAACCCCACTTTTCTCCGTTTCTCCCTCTGCTTTTTAAAGCACATTACCATTCCTCCATCGTAGGCTTGAGAAAATAAAAATTAACCCCCAAGTCCTCTGAATGATCAGAACTGAAATCTGGATGCCTGGACTGATTTTTACTAGTGTCTTCACAATGATGCGAATAGCTCAACAGATATCGCAAAACAGTGAAGCTACACTAAGATACTGTACATATAAACAACACTGGTTCAGTGCAGTGTAGCTGTCATCTACAACCTACAGTTGTAGAGTGTAATAAATGTTTCAGGCAGATTAGTTTTTCTGTCTGGCTTTCACAGACATATTCGGTCTCTTTCCAGCTTCTGCCAGAGTGTCTGTATGTTAGTTTCTAAAGAATGAACCAGTAGTCCTTGTAGAACTGTTAGAACTAAAGGTCGGAAAGCAGGTCGCAGTTCTCGCGAGCGTTGGTCGCGGCCGCCTCGGAAAACTTACAGAGTCTGGTTTGAGCTCAGAGGAGCTCCGGCACAGACACGAGAGCACTGCTATTCCTCCTATTAGACCTCAATGCAGCGCTGCAGTGAGTTTCAAGCTGTAATTTTACTTCTTTAAAAAGATCAAAAATCAAGGAAATCCTACCTAGTGCTGCTTTAACCCTCCTGTTAGGTTAATTTGTCAGGAACAGAAATGCTGTTCCCAGGTCAGTTTGTTCTGGTGCATGTTTAATTATCCAAAAAAAAATGTCTCAAAAAAAAAAAAATACTAATAAGCAGTGGAAATACTTCATTACAAACTCCATTACTAATTATTCTATCGATATTTAGTGCAAAGGTGTTCCTTACCTCTAACAGGTAATGCTTTAATTAGGATAATTCAACTCGTTTTTCATAACAATAAAAAAAATAAAATACATATTCAACCCTTTTTTTTAATGTTTAACTACTTTATTGCTTTTGAAATACCAACATATAAAACACAGTAGTTTTACATAACACTGAAACATAACATTAACCCCTTAACAGGCCAGGATTTTTGGCAATTGTCTGTCTGACATTACACCACTAAATCTTAAGGATCTCTATTCAAGCATTACATAAAAAAAAAGCTTTTATGTTTGATAAGGAATGTTACTAAAAATCATAATTGTAATTGCAAAAAAATATATAAAATAAATATTCAAGTAAATTTGCTAATGCCAAAATATAATGAATAAAAAATGTAAAATTGACTCTTTCCTGAACTTCATTTCTGAACACAAATCAATCAGTTCATGTCTCCAAACCTTTAGTTTCATTGTGTTTGTTTAGTTTTTTTATGTCTATTTTTAAACCTGCAGAATTTGGGTTGATTTCTGATTGATTGTTACTGATCTGAAATTATTAAGTGGAGTAGAGAGAAAACAGGCAGCTTCTCCAAGTGTCCTGTAGGAGATTTCTGAATGTAAATAAGTTATTTTACTGCAGAGAAAAATGATTTTGTATCACCTTCACCTATGACCCGTATACAGGACAAGGCATTTTAACAGGTTAAACATAACAATTCAATTTGCAATGTTTTAGTTTTTGCATCTTACTGCACTTAATGCTTCCCTCTGCTGACATTTTTATAGAGACGCGAATTTCATTTTTCAGCAGGACTTGCAGCTAAATTGTGATGCACCTGTATTGCGTTATAAGCAAAGGTGGAAAGTAATGAATTACATTTACTCATGTTACTGTAATTGAGTACATTTTATGAGTAATTTGTCATTTTTAAAGTAACCTGTGAAAGTATGTGGTGGTGAGTATTTTTATCATTAAACAATCTGCTCGAATGTTAAAAAAATTAAATAAAACAAGTTAAAAAATAATAATGAACTGTAAAACTATAAAAATACGGTTTATAGTCACATACCATAATCTTTTAACAGTAAAGAAAAAAAAATGGATTATAGAAACCTGTGCCACTTGTTCTAAGAAATGTTTTATGGGGTGGTCTGAACAAATACTGCCTGAAAGGTCCAAATTATCATGTGGAATAATAGTTAATAAAAAAAATAATAATTAATGATTTGTTGTACTTTTTTACATCAAATAATTAAAAGTAACTATGTAACTTTTACTCAAAATAGATTTTAAATTGAGTACTTTTTTACTTTTACTCGAGCAGATTTTTAGATGGATACTTTTACTTTTACTTGAGTAGAATTTTAGCAAAGTAAAGGTACTTTTACTTAATTACAATTTTTCAGTACTTTTTCCACCTCTGGTTATAAGTATGTTTTTTCTATAGTCTAATAGACATGCCTCATTTACATTATCAATCAAAATTAATGCATTTTTAAAATCTACGTCTCGTTTTTATCTATAAAAGACATTTTTTTAAAACTGAAATCATGTTTTTATACTATTAAATATAAATCATTCTCCAGCTCGCTCAAGTTTTATCTGTGTTCTGGCAACACAAGAGCAGCCGCCGCCCTCAAAATCGCCAAAGCTGTATCTCACAAACCACACCTCCACTTCCTCCTCTCTCCTCTGCAGTCCTTCTCAGTTTGTTTCCTCTTTTTTCTGTTTCTCTCTTTCTGCCAAAGCTAGAAAAAAAAGAGAAAACCGAAAAGGAGGACAGCGGCATCCACGCGAAGGTGGCTAATCCCTCCATTCAAACAAGTGAAAGCCGCTCTTCCTCCTCTTTCATCCGCACACAATTAGCCGAGTCTTTCCATTTTGCTCTAATAACCACCATTTCCACCACTATCTCCAGCGACAATAGAGACCCCATACCACAGACAGTTTTAGGGGGGGACAGTTGCCTGCAGAGAGGATTTAATAAAAAAAAAAAAAGAGAGAAAAATCAACTTCGTGCCGAATGCTAACTGAGTCTGTCTTTTTTTTTTGTATTAGCATATTTTTAGGCCTGTTTTTTATCAAACACTAAGCTTCTTTAGAAGCTGACAGAACGATGGATATCAGTATCGGTCCAGTCGGGAGAGTCGGGAGAGTCAAAGCATTCCTTCAAGCAAATTCTTTCCAAATCCAAGTTCAGAATAAATAAGGTCATAATCTCTGTCTAATTATCTTGTCTTAGCTTGTGGATATTACAGATCTTTCTTCTGTATGTCCTTTCTGTCTGTATGACTTCAGAATTGGTTGGTTTGGAAAATGCCCCCAGGAAAAAAAATAAGAGAGCACTTAAAAATGATGAGTTTCTTTGATTTCCCCAAATTGAAACCTCTAAAATATAATCAAGAGGAAGATGAATGATCACAAACCATCAAACCAAACTGAACTGCTTGAATTTTTACACCAGGAGTAAAGCAGCATAAAGTTATCCAAAAGCAGTGTGTAAGACTGGTGGAGGAGAACATGATGCCAAGATGCATGAAAACTGTGATTAAAAACCACCAGGGTAATTCCACGAAAATGTAAAACTTGAATGAATATGAACTTGTTTTCTTTGCATTATTTGAGGTCTGAAAGCTCTGCATCTTTTTTGTTATTTTAGTCATTTCTCATTTTCTGCAAATAAATGCTCTAAATGACAATATTCTTATTTGGACTTTGGGAGAAATGTTGTCTGTAGTTTATAGAATAAAACAACAATGTTCATTTTACTCAAACATAAACCTAAATAGCAAAATCAGAGAAACTGATTTAGAAACCAAAGTGGTCTCTTATTTTTTTTTCCCAGAGCTGATATATAAAAATGAAGCGTGTAAAAAAAAATTAAATTATATATATGATATGTAATTTTGACCAGTCAAAAGTTTGGATGCACCTCTTCTCATTAAATGTGTTTTCTTTCTTTTAAAGAGCCACTAAACACTAAGTCATATTTTTTTATTAAAATAATAATGTCGTCCCCCTGCTGACGTCCAATCATCTGCGTCTTACTGCTATCAGAGGCAGCTTTCTGTCCTGCCCAGCCCCTAAACCCATACATCACTCAGTGCCCCTAAATTTTTTTTGACCCTTTTAATAAAAAGTCAATACTTAGCAAAGACTACTAGCAAATGAGCCCCTTTCATAAAGCTAAACCATATGGCTAGTACTCAGGTGATCTACTTTATGTAAGTGTCATGTGATCAGAATTGGGTGTAATGTTAGTGTGTGGTGCATCTTGGGCAATGTAGTCTGGAGGCTGCAGATTGCAGGCAGAGCTGAGGCGTGACACAGTGAGGTTGAGTAAAACTACAACTGCATCTGTTCCTGCTTCTACTTTAGAATACACAGCAAAATCTAAAATTTAATTCCCCACCATTTACTCAAACCTGTACAGACCAGACTCCTCACCTTCTTCTCCCTCCAACTGGAACCCCCTCCCACTCGTTCCAGCGCCGGCCCGCCCACCTCGCGCATGTTCCTCCGCGGCTTTTCCTCTGGTGCCCATTCGGTAATAAGCGGCGATAATTAGACGGAAAACTGTTTGGCTGTTTGACCTGCACTAATTAGAAAGTTTGCAGGCTTGGCAGCAGGATTCTGCGCCGGCATAATGAATCATAAAACGCTTCATTATGGCCGAGTCGGGAAACGTCCTCCATCTCAATAAAAGGCCACAGAGAGCAATCACGGCACACACCAGCCGCCGCGTTCAGCCCCTGGAAACAGAACACAGCCCTTTTCACTCCGGTCTGCTTCTATTATGAACAATCTCTCAGTTTCTCTCGCGTTACTTCTTTCACTTGCTCTCCATCCGCTCTCACTCTGTCTTTTAGTTGCTATAGAATAGAGCAGATCACGACTTGCACTACCTATTCAACTATTTCAGAACAGTGAGTGGACTTGCTGTGAGGGCAAAGTTTTCCTTTTAAATATATTTACACTCACCAGCTACTTTATAAGGTACACCTTGCTAGTACCGGGTTGGACCCACCTTTGCCCTTAGAACTGCCTTAATTCTCCCTGGCAAAGATTCCACAAGGTACTGGAAACAATCCTCAGAGTGTCTGGTCCATATTAACATGAAAGCATCACGCAGTTACTGGAGATTTATCAGCTGCACATCCATGATGCAAATCTCCTGTTCCACCACATCCCAAAGCTGCTCTATTGAATTGAGATCTGGTGAGTGTGGAGGCCATTGGCAGGCATCAATGTGCCAATGCTATTCAGAGCACCAGGCAGAGCCTTGGGGGCAGGCATTAACATGCCAATGATCTCCAGAGCACCAAACAAAACCTTGGGGTTAGCACTGACAGCCAGTGGTCTCTGGATTACCAAGAAATGATGTACCAGTGCTTTTCAGAGCATTAGGCAGAGCCTCGGGGGCAAGCAGACGTACCAGTGCTCTCCACAAAACCAGTCAAAGCTTTGTGGAAAGGCATCAGGAGCCAGTGATCTTCAGAGTCTCCGGCAGAGCCTTGAGGGAAGCCAATGATGTGCCAGTGCTCTCCAAAGCACCAAGCGAAGCCTTGGGCACATGCATCAATGTACCAGCACTCTTTAAAGCACCTGGCAGAGCCTGGTGGGCATGCATGGATGTACCAGTGTTCTAAAGAGCACCAGACAATGTTTTGAGGGCACGTATCGGTTTACCAGTGCTCTTCAAAGCACCAGGCAGAGCTTTAGGAGCATGCATCGATGTATTAGTGCAATCCAGAGCACCAGACATAGCCTTGGAGTCACAGATTAATGTACCAGTGCTCTCCAAAAGCACCAGGTAGAGTCTTGTGGGCATGCATGAATGTTCTAGAGTGCACCAGTAAATGTCTTGAGGGTATGTATCAAGGCAGAGCCTTGCAGGCATGCATGGATGTACCAGTGCTCTCCAGATAACCAGTCAGAAGCCAGTGACCTTCAGAGACTCAGACAGAGCCTTGAGGAAAGTCATTGATGTGCCAATGCTCTTTAGAGCACCAGGCAGAGCCATGGGGCAAGCAACGATGAACAAGTGCTCCCAGAAAACCAGTCAAAGCCTTGGAGGCATGCAGAGCACCATGCACCACGCATTGATATAAAAGTACTCTTCAGAGCTACAAGCAGAGCCTTGGGGGCATGCATTGATGTACCAGTGCTCTTTAAAGCACCAGGAAGAGTCTTGGAGTCACGGATCGATGTACCAGTGCTCTCCAGAACACCAAGTAGAGCCTTGGGGGCAAGCAAGGATGTACCTGTGCTCTCCAGAGCACCATGCAAAGCCTTGGGGGCATGCATCAATGTACTATTATGATCCAGAGCACTGGGCAGAGCTTTGTGGGCAGGTATGGATGTTACAGTGCCCTTTAAAGCACCAGGCAGAGCCTTGGGGTCACGGATCGATGTGCCAGTGGTCTCCAGAGTCCCAGACTAAGCCTTGAAGCCTGGGGCCACTCAAATGGTGCTAAGCAGAGCACCACTTCGGAGGATGTTCATAACGTAATTTCCCCTAAGGGCTTTAATCAACACACAAGTAGCAACACTGATAGCAAATTGAAACTTAATGTGTGGAAATAATAAATAATATGGGCATATGACAGTTAAAGTTCAGTAACACGTTCTATAAATTAGGTAACTAAAAAGCATTATAAATGCATTCATAAAGCTTTAGAAAACATTCATAATGCTTTATAACACTTGACATAAGCCATTCTAACTATACATGATTGTTTATAATCTCAAACCTAAAACGTTATAACACCACGGTATAAAGCTTTATATCACAAAGCGATCTAATGCATTATAATATATTCGTACTTGCTGTTCTTAAAATTTTGATCAGACTTGTTTCATAAGGCTTAATAGATGTCGAGTTCACTCACATAATGCTTTACCAAGATCCACAGTTGTGTAAGTGCACATAACAATTAATGAACCATTATAAGCACTTTTCACAGACATTAAAAAGTGATGAGTTATTCCACATTACCAAAGGTATACAACACATTATAAAGCTTCATAATCGCTCTTCACAGACATAAGTGCTTTTTTATAATTTGATATATGCCTTTGGTAATGTGGAATAACTCATTACTTTACCTAAAGTCTGTGAAAGCATTTAGGAAGGTTTATAATTTGTTATATGCCTATGGTAATGTGGAATAACATCACTTTTTCACAAGTCTGTGAAAAGCACTTATAAGTGTTCATTAGATGTTATGTGCATCTACAGAACAATTTTTTGTTGTAACATACATAAGTTAGAGGGAAGGCATCACTGTGGACCTTGATAAAGCTATATGTGAGTGAACTCAACATCTATTAAGCTTTATGAAAAAGGTCTCACCAATAATGTTAAGATGTTAAGAACAGCATCTACACATATATTATAATGCATTATAACGCTTTGTGATATAAAGCTTTATACTGTGGTGTTATAAATTTTACGTTTAAGATTATTAACATTTATGTATAGTTAGAAATGCTTGTGTCAAGTGTTATAAAGCATTATGCATGGTTTATGAAGCTTTATGAATGCATTTATAATGCTTTATAGATACCCGATTCATAGAAAGTGTTACCAGACCTAGACCAACTCCTGAAGAATTCTGAGTCACTTATTGCAGTGTGATTTTACTGTAATCTGTGAGCATTTTGATGGATGTATTACAGGTTAGACATCTATTTGATATAGTTCTGTAATTATTTTTTAATTGTGAAGTCCATGTCACAGCTATTAACCAGCAACTACTGTTGAAATCTCATACCGGTCTGTATGATGAAGAGCTGCCATGAATATGCATGCTTTCCCACATTTATACCCCGCGCCTGTGACATAATGACCTCATTACACTTAACATTAGTTAGATAAAGGACTCATAATGGTCTCAGTGTGTATCTCCAGTGCACCATTTGTGTAACACACATGGATGCACTGGGAATTGTAAATTGCTAACTATGCAGATGAAAAAAAAGGTTCTGGCCTCTGTGTTTCCCTGATGATTATTAATCCTCCTCCCCGAGACATGAGGGCTTTTTTGTTTTCAGCGCTAACGGCTTTCTGACGGACCTTCTGATGGTGGAATTAAAGTGGAGCACATACAGGTGCATCTCCAAAAATTTTAAAATGTTACTTTAAAATGTGAAAATGACACAGAGTGATCTATTTTAAAAGTTCATTCATTTTATTGTTGATAATTATGGCAGGATATTTGAATATTATATAAGACTAATTGGTACTTTTGGCAGTGTGGGCAGTGTGCAAAGTCCTGCTGGAAAATGAAATCCGCATCTCTATAAAAGTTGTTATCAGCAGAGGGAAGAAGCATGAAGTGCTGTAAGATTTTGTGGGAAAACAAAACTGCACTGACTTTAGACTTGATAATAAAACACAGTGGATCAACACCAGCAGATGACATGTCTCTCCAAACCATCACTGATTGGTGGAAACTTCACGCTAGACCTCGAGCAGTTTGGACTGTGTGTCTCTCCACTCTTCCTCCAGACTCTGCTCCCTTGATTTTTTTTCTAAATTAAATTTAAAATTTCATACTGATGATCAGTGATGGTTTAGAGAGACATGTCTGTCATCTGCTGGTGTTGATCCACTGTGTTTTCTTATCAAGTCTAAAGTCAGTGCAGTTTTGTTTTCCCACAAAATATTACAGCATTTCATGCTTCCCTCTGCTACTGACAACTTTTATGGAGATGCGGATTTCATTTTCCAGCAGGACTTGGCACTCTGCCCACACTGCTAAAAGTACCAACTGCTCTTATATAATATTCTAATTTCATATTTTGAACTGAATAACTGTAATAAAGTAACTTTTCAATGGTATACATTTTTTTTAAGATGCACCTGTAGGTCTCCAGTTCCATCCTGGCACTGAACTACAATTCCCATGAGCCTCTAACTCATCTAAGGCCACCAGCAGTAGCTTACAGGTCTCACATACTGATTAGACTCCTCCTCAAAGGCCCACAAGAGACATAAGCGTGACATAAGTGTGATGCTGCTTTGCTTATTGCATTTAAAGCTCACATGCATATATAGCACATCATGAGAAAGCTTGGCTTTTCATCCCTGATTAATAATCATATCAGCCATATCGAATAAATGGGAAGCTCTACTGCAATTAATATTTGATCTTTATCTGTAGAACAGAATCAGTGTCCGCAGGCCCATGCGGACACACAACATATGTTTTCCTATATATGTTAAAATGCTTTATATGGTACAATACATCCCGAATCAGACAGATCTGCTACACACACCGTACTGTAATCTGACAGCACTACAGAAACACAGTCTGATATCTACACATCACACACACACACACACTCACACTAGCACTGTGGGTCGTGCTTTAGGAACACAGCCCTCGTTTTTTTTTTTTTCCAGTGAAGCACGTTGTCTTTTTCAGAGAAGCTCTCGTATCATTCCAGGAAATCTTATCAAAGGGTGGAGAGAAAAAGCTGCAATTCAGCCGAGACTGTCAGCTGGAAAATCCACCACCAAATCCTGAGCCACATCTGATAAGATCAGACCCCAGCTCAGGGTATTTCTGGCCCTCTCGGCTTGTCAGCTTAAACCGGAGCTAAAATAGTTTCATAATGTTCTCTTCTGTTATAGGATGTCATCATGGATGAGATCTATTAGTTAAATAAATGAGGCTGTCTAGGAATAGTACTGTGCGTTGTGTATGTCAATGTTTGTGGTATATTTTAGTATGCATTTCATGTGAATTAGACAAAAAAATAGTTACCAAAAATAGTACAAAACCTAGTACAGAAAATAGAATAGCATTAATTGTTACATTCTCCTTTTGTTCCGTGTCGTTCCTGGTTTATCTCTGTGTTTCTATTTCTACCTTTTCCCATGCTCCTCTGTTTTCTTATCCATGTGCTTTCCTGCATGTAGCTCTGTGTTCTCACTGTCTCCACCCCTGTCTTCAGAGCTCCCACTTGTGTTTATTTGTAACTCCGCCCCCTCGTTACCTGTCCCCTGGTGTTTCATGTTCCTTGTCTATTTCTGTGTATATATAGTCCCTTTGTTTCTGTCCTCCTTTGTTGATTCTTGTGCATTTTCCACGTCAGTCAAGTGATTTCTTTGTTTTCAGCCATTATTGTATCTATATACAGTACTGTGCAAACGTTTTAGGCACCAAAGCAAATTACACTAATCCATTTATCTCAGCAATATGAGTGATGCAAATAAAGATAGATACAGTAAAACGTAACAAGAATTTCTCATTTTTAACTATAAGTATGTTATTTATATCCTGTGAGCCACGCTGAAGAACAAAGTGTAGAGATTCCAGGTTTCTCCTGGATGCTCCTCCTCAGCCAGAATGTGTATATATATATATGGTCAGTTCCGTCAGCAGCTCACCTGATTTACCACATTTACCAAAATTTACCAAACCAGGTGTTGATTAATATGATGAGAACTAGAAATAACTCTATTAAACTCAGATTAGGAGGAGGAGAGATTAGTAGATGTTGTTTTAAGGAAAACTTTTAGATTTTTCTAAAATTGCTGTTTGTATTTATTGTAATGCTGTAATGTGTTTTACTGAGATAATAAACACTTACTGCACAGATAAGAAGCTTTTTTCTTTACTGAAATTCCCACAGGTGCCTAAAACTTTTGCACAATACTGTACCTTAGCAGTTTTCTTTTTCTTTCCTGTTTGTTAATAAATACTCACATTTGTGTCCACTCTCCAAGTCCTCTCCCTGCACACCCTGAGATTATTATCTTATTTTAAGTCATCTTTCAAATTTATAAGTATAATCTCTGTATGCACTTCCAACAATAGGTCATAAAACAACAGTGTGAATCAATTTAGAGTTCAATTAGTTAAAATCTGACAGTATAAATATATGCTGCTTAATTTCTGTGTGCAGATGTATTGTGCATGCTTTGTATTTGGGCCTTTTTATTTTAAATCGTTTAAGATTACATGGATTTTTGGACTTAATCTTAATCTTCAGTCTGAATAAGAAGGTCTTGAAAGACCCCATAAATATATATATATGTGGAACCTAGCGTATACAAATAAGAAAAATGCTGTGTTTGTTTGTTTATTTTTAATAGCTGAAAAGTGTGAATAGAAGTTAATGTTCTCAACACTTTATTCAACACCAATTTTTTTAGAAATATTCTGGTATACAGCAATGTTTAATATGGTGCATTGTCTAAAATGAGATAGTGGTGTAGAAACTGGCCACTCACAGCCCTTGTAGATGTCGGTGGGGATCTGCACGGCGGTGTAGGAGTAGTTGACTTTGTTCTTGAAGTTGGGGTCGTGCACAAACTCCAGAGGAAGAGAGTACGGGTTGTCCAACAGGTTCTCATCGTCTCCATCGTCAGACTGCAAAAAACAGAGACCAGAACATCAGTTCTGCAGGCAGTAATTCGATTCCCCACAATCAAAGGTGGCGACTCTTCTGACGACAGCCTCATTATATTCTCCGTCCATTCATCCCCATAATGCAATACAACAGCAGGTATCAAAGTGGGCAATAAGCAGCCAAAATCAATTAGCGGGTGAGATGGCTATCGCGTGCGTTCCGAACTCCTGTAAGCTATTAACCCCGTCAATAATGAAGCACAAAGGCGACTGAACAACAGCGGCTCCTTCCAGATACCAGTAATTAGCATTTTAATACATCTCCAGTCTCAAATATGCACACAAAAGTCCGCTTCTGAAGGAACTTGAATGAGGGAAAATGTCGAGGTGGCAGAAAACGTGTCTAATAATTGGATTTTGATGGCTCGTGGGAACGTGTGTCCCGTCCAATGAATAACCCCTGAGGAATGCATTTTAAGAAACCTGTCCGCAGTGCCCTGCATATGCATATCGCAAAATGAGGCAAAGCAAAAGCTCCTGTAATTGGGAACACTTACAGGCCACTTTATTAAAAAAAAAAAAAATACAAAATAAAAAAAATCCACCTTGCTCCCACCGTGCAGAATTGTTGGTGAAGGCGTTGGTGTTACTTTTGAGCAAATAATGGATCACCAAGCTACAGGCAAAGACTTTTTGTACAGTAAAACTGATCCCAAGTCAAATCCAATAACATTGTAAAGCAAACCAACACCAACACCAACACCCAACACCAACACCCAACACCCAACACCCAACACCCACACCAACACCAACACCAAACACCAATACCAACACCAACACCCAATACCAACACTCAACACCAACACCCAACACCCAACACCAACACCCAACACCAACACCCAACACCCAACACCAACACCCAACATCAACACCAAACACCAACACCCAACAACAACGATTCACGCTCCTGCTCCTAACAGTCCACACCCAGACATACACCCTCTAAAAAGTAATATTATCTAATTTGATAACTACACTGTAAAACCTGATAAGTTGACCAAAGTTGACCAAACTTTTGTTGTAACCAATTACCTAATAAATTTTAAGTTTGTGTAACATAATGAGTGCTCTCTGAAGACAGAGCTCTTCAAAGAGCACTTACTCTCTTAACACCTCTAACACACTAACTACTTCTAACCTCATTTCCTTCTTCCTCTCCTTCACTCCTCTATCCTATTACTCCCCTTTGTCCTCCTTTTATCCCTATCCAAAGATGTTTTACCTTGAAACTTATTTTACATTGTACTTGACTATTGTAAGTCGCTTTGGACAAAAGCGTCTGCCAAATGTAATGTAATGTAATGTAATGTAATAATTTTTAAGTACAATGAACTTAACAAATACATCTACATATATATTTAAAATGAATATTTTCCTGAACTTAATTGTATTTAGTCTTCTTTCTGGTTTCATTCAACTCTTTTTTTTTAATACTCATACAAAAGTAGATGAAAGAAAACAGTAAAGAATTAAAAGTACTGAGAGCACAGAGAGAACACAGAGTTACTGCAGCTCAGTAAATGATGCTTGATCTACAGCCGACAACACAGAGATCAAGTATTTAATCATAATATATGATCTACAAGTTAACCTAAGGTAGCCCAGGGTTAATCACTACACACACTGATGGTGAGTGTTAGTCAGAAACTGTTGGACACACCCAGTATGCAAATAGATTGTGACAGAAGCCAATGGAAAAGAAGCTGCTAATGGCAAAACAGACTAAACTCAGTTATATTATAAGCTGATTCAACTCAAAGATCTCAGTTTGAATAGTACAGTATATGTGCCCACAAATGTTCAACTAACTCAAAATAGTTGAGTATTGTTTAGAAATATAACATTTTATGTAAAGCAGACTTAATTATTACAGTGTAATATTATCTAGTTATGTCACATGAACACAGTCGGCAGCATAAAGAGCTCATTCTGTTGCTGCAGGAAGGTAACGCAGTTTGACTTTGCTGTGATAACAGTAAATAACAGCAAACTTAAACTGCATTACCTTCCTGTAGCAACAGAGGGAGATCTTTATGCTGCCGGCTGTGTTCACGTGACATAACTGGACTGGAGGCGGAGCGAGGTAGAGTAAGGTAGAGCTCTGCAGTGAATGAGCCAATCCAGGTGCTGAAAAACTTTTGAGGTACGTTAGGTAGTACCACTATCCAAAAAATATGTGTTTAAAGTGTTTATATTGGTAGCAATACAAATTCTGTTAATCTTACAGCCCAGTTCAATATTAAAATCTGATATTCCAATATATTGTGGATCTATAGTAGGTATTCATATTCATAAAGGTCAGAGAGTGCATGTATAAGTTTGTATAAAGGTTATGTCACAGTTGTGTACTGTTATATGGAACTGGGAAGCATGCACTTAACCTGTCAAGTACAAAGAAATGCATGGAGGAACTAAAATAAGAGCATGCACTCCAGGAGCATGCACAAAAAAAAACAAAGTACTGTAAATGCTTCACTACGTGATGATCTCTCTCTCTCTCTCTCTCTCTCTTTCTCTCTCTTAAAGTCTTAAAGGAAGTAAAAATGTATTAGTTGCTGAATGCAGCAGGATGTGGAGCACAAGAGCTGCAGAAAGGATACTTTTTTCCCATTAATGTGATATTTTGGACTCGGAGTTGATAAGCTGAAATGCTTGAAAAGCATCCGGATTCATACACTTCCTCCTCTATAGTTTATTTATTCATTTATTTCTGCACAGTCTTTAGATAAACTCAAAGAACCTGGAAAATATGTGATCTACCTCTCTTTCTCTCTCTCTATTTCTCTCTCTCTCTCTCGCTCTTTCGAAACACATATGGCCAGCATATAAAAACCTTCGAGTTACTGGATGTTTTACAAAATGCAACAACTCCCTTTGCCAGAAAAAAAAAAAGATTTTAGACTACAGAATACATATAAGTGTGCCAGAATATTCCCTGTACTCAGCAACTCTCAAACTACACTTCCCATAATCCCCCTGTTCATGATTCCACTGTCACACCTCCTCATCTCCTACAAAACATCCCATTCCTCATCACCAGAGTACTAATCATTATCACCTGTTTTAAACACAGAAGACTAGTTTGTGAATTTGCGAAGTATTGCCAACTATTCCCAAAGCATACAGAGTGTTATTATTTTTGATTAATCTAGTTGTTTATCTAATTGTTCTGTTTTGTAATTTTGGTTACTTTAGAATTACAAATGGAACGTGTGTCTCGTTCAATTAATTAACCCCCAATAAATTATAAAATGAGGCAAATAATTATAAAATGAGGCAAAGCAAAGCTTCTGTATTTGGAAAAAACTTACTTAAAGGCCACTTTATTAAAAAAAAATAATAATAATAATAATAATAATAATTAAAAAAACACCTTGTAACTCAACTTTGCCCCCACTGTGCAGAAATAGGCATTGGTACTGTGCCTTTTACACTCATAGTGTTACTTTTGTGCAAATAATGGATCAACCAGCTACAGGTAAAACATTTTAGGACAGTAAAACTGATCCAACTTCGAATCCAAGAACATTATAAAGCAAACCAACTGTTAAGCATGGTGGTGGGAGCATCATACTCTAGAATAGTTTTGGAATGGGTACGTTAAACAATCAAATAACCATCAACAATGCAATAATAAATAACTATTGTTATTCACTCCTTCATAACACGACTAATTCACAGTTTTAGTACATCCACAAGAGTATGAACCATTCATCTAATATTAAACAAATCTATCAAACATGGACGAGGCCTTCATGTATCATCCTTCATAATGAGGAACAGGTATTTAATCATAACCCCTATATCAGATATTTGTTGTATCACCAGATATTTGTATTCTCACCAATACTCAGCTCTGAAATACAGCCATAAAACTGAAATACTGCTGGGTTCATGATTATTCCAACACCTCCCAACCCAATCCCCCAATCCCAAGCCCCTCTTTTCACAGACGTACATAAATACCCCCTCTCTCTGAGAGAGTAAGAGAGAGGTGCAGCACACAGTGATAGAGAGGCATGGGTTAATTGGGTTTGACGTGATAAAAACTGTTTGTTTTTCACAAAATTAAATGCAAGCCTCCTGCCCAGTGCGAGAATTGATTTATGGCCTGCCTTTAATTGTCTATTAAAATGCAATTACAAGCTGTTGTTGGGACAAACGGAGAGACGGTTCTGTTGATACCTCCCTGAATGTCAATGTGATAAACACACACACACACACACACACAGACACACTAATGAACATGATGCACACAAACAGAAAAATATATGCATATATACACACACCACAAATGTACACAGCTAAAACGCTCTAAAGACTGCAGCAGTGTATCGTTAATGCTGTCACAAAAACATTAAAAAAATACAAAAAAATCTTACATTTCCACCTAGGACAAAAACCTCTCTAATTTAATATTTAATTCCAAGAAGCATATGTATTGGTAGATTTAGCATTACACTTTGTAAGAAAAAAGGAGAGATTTACATTACATCAAAAAAGTATAAAACCCCAAAAATAACCCCTCTATAACACGATATTTGTATTTAAGAAGAATAAAAATCTAGAACCACTGCTTCAGCATGATTACCTTGTGATTGGTTTTTGAGACAAAGAAAACAGACAAAATAGGCTTTAAAAAAGGCTTTCCATATGTACTTCTTTACATATTAAAACATTTAAGGGACAGAGTGCTGATCAAAACAGTGGCTGTCATAGAGTAATAAATTAGTAGGTCAAAAATGTATACAAAATGACTAAACAAAACCAAATTTTTAACTCATTTTTTAAAAATAATTTACTATTATTGGTAACTCTTATCTTCCTTTCCAATAGACCTATTAATATAAGGTGCTACACAGTTAAAAAAAAAAAAAAAAAAAAAAAAAAAAATATATATATATATATATATATATATATATATAATTTAATAATTATGAGTTTCTTTGAAATTGAAACCTCTGGAATATAATGAAGAAGAAGGTGGATGATCACAAGCCATCAAACCAAAATTTTTGCACCAGGAGTAAAGCAGCATAAAGTTATCCAAAAGCAGTGTGTAAGACTGGTGGAGGAGGACATGATACCAAGATGCATGAAAAAAACTGTGATTAAAAACCAGGGTTATTCCACCAAATATTGTATATTTCTGAACTCTTAAAACTTTATGAATATGAACTTGTTTTCTTTGCATTATTTGAGGTCTGAAAGCTCTGCATCTTTTTTGTTATTTCAGCCATTTCTCATTATCTTAAAATAAATGCTCTAAATGACACATTTTTATCTGGAATTTGGGAGAAATGTTGTCTGTAGTTTATAGAATAAAACAACAATGTTCATTTTACTCAAACATAAACCTATGAATAGCATGAATAGTGGTCCAGTTCTTTTTAATTGCAGTAAAGAAGCTTCTTGGCAGGAGGACCTAGGAGCTCCAGCAGGGCTCAGTTGTTACTCAGACAGAACCGTCACTGTTTCACTAGCCTGAATCCACTTAGCTGAACTATCAGCTCGGCCGTTTCTGCTCACTCAGCTGTGAATCCCTCCAATCAATAGAGCTGAAGGACATTAAACCTGCCTGAATCTCCACACTGCCTCAGTCCTGCTGCTGCTGCTGCTGCTGAACATTAACAGGATCCATCACACCGAACGCACCTCAGCTCTTTCACAGCATTAATCATACGCTAACAATCCACCGCTATTAAAGGAGAATCAGCTGAGACACGTTTACTGTTCTTCAGCTGGAGCTCAGACGCTAACTCAGCTAACGAGTAATGGCAGCTAATGTACACCCATTAGCCCTGTGCTAACTGTAGCCTATATCATCACATACTGCTCACATTCAATCAATAGAACCATAGGTTTAAATTGGCCATAAGACTGATACGTATATAATAAGTTATAGAATGTAGTTTATTTGTGTAGCACAGGACTGAAGTTCTAATCCAAATTCATGATTTTGTATGTTTAGTTTTCCAAATACAATATCCAGTGTGGATCATCCAAGATCAGATATAAAATTATTATTTTTTTCTAATAGAAAAAGCTATGTGGTCTCTTTTATAATTGGTCAGTACAACAACGTTTTTTTATAGAGTACGGACTCGTACAATAAACTAAAGCCATAAGGCATCAGTGTACATATGGTTGCACTGAAGGATTTAGTCGGCGTGTCATGTGGATGGATGCGTAGAACAGCCCCCTACAATTATTGTTCTCAATATACTGTGACTATTTACATTTTTATCTCAATATATTATGACTTTAATCACAAAATATTACGACTTTATTCTCAGAATATTAAGATTTTATTATTAAAATATTTTCACCATTCTCGAAATTTTATAACTTTATTATAAAAAAATTACAACTTTACGAGTTTATTTTTTAAATATTACAACTTTATTCTCAAAATTTTACAACTTTATTCTCAAAATATTATAATATTACAAATGTATTATCAAAATATAACAACTATCGAAATATAAAGATTTTATTTTTTTAATATTATGACTTTATTGTTGAAATATTACGACTTTATTATTAAAATATTATGACAACAACAAAAGAATCAGAACGACTAAAATGTGCCTCTAGTTTCCCCAAAAATACATAATCGGTCTTGTTTTACAATCTTACTGATGAGACTTGTGGACTGCTGCAGGTGCATGTAAAATAAAACATGCTGCATGTTTTATAAAATATGTACGGGTTAAACCTTTATTTACGACACTTTTAAGTTCCTCTTTAAATAGTTTCAAGCAAGTTTCGACTGTGTGGTTTCTAGCACTGTAATGCATGCTGGGTCAGTGATTATCATCATCCTCTTAATCTTAACATAACGTAACGTAAAATCCTTTATCTGCAAAACAAAGGTCACATAAGACCATAAAGAATTTACTGCTCATCAAAAATGAACAAATAATATATTACAGTGAAACTAAATGGGTTGGAGGTATGTACTGTAGAGAAGCTCGGCTGAGCGTCCTTTTATTTGTTTATTTCTCCGTCTCACGCCGTCATGCCACCGAGAGCATAACCCCCCTCCCCACCCCCCTTCCAGAGGAGTCCAATCATAATTAACCAAGGCAGCTTCTAATTAGGAGCTAAAATCCGCACAGGAAAGACTGATTGGTTCATTTTCTCCAGCCATACACCACCTGTTTTGCTCGATTCATTACCCAATTTGTTAATTTTATCTCCTCGTTCCCGAGCTTTAATTAAAGGTTGCGGGGGCCAAAAATGACATTTTGAAGACTCTTTCAGTCCCACCTTTATCTTCCCTGGATGTTCACTAATCACCAACATCACTTGTGCACCACAAACCCCCCTCCCACCAACTCCATCGCCATCTTGCGGTGTGTGTGTGGAAGATAAGGACGAGCGGTTGAGGGAAGAGGAATCCTGTTGACTCTCATGTTTATAAAATAGTGAGCTAATGTGAACTTTAGCAGTAATTTCTAAAATACACCATAAAACCTAACTGCATTTTTTACTGAACGCATTTAAAGTTAACATAACTTAAATATTAATACAGAAACTTGGCATCACTTATGCTGATAAAGTCAAACTAACTCAAAAATCATGTGTTGCCTTCTTGCATTTATAGCTGCTCTTTAAAAAAGTGTTTGTTTTAAAGGCACACTAGGTAGGATTTCCTTGATTATTGATCTTTTTAAAGAAGTGAAATTATAGCTTGAAACTCACTGCAGCACTGCATTGAGGTGTAACGCTCGCGAGAACTGCGACCTGCTTTCCAGAACTGTGACCTGCTTTTCGACCTGTATGTAGTTCTAACAGTTCTACAAGGACTACAAAACACGCTATTTGGAGTTGGTTAATTCTTTACAGAAGCTAACTAGTAATGATGGGCACAGCAGCTCTTTTATATGAACTGAATCATTAGAATCCGTTCACTAAAAAGATTCGTTCATAAGATTTTTTTGTGCTGTTCATCTGTGCTGTTCTATTTTGAGGAGAAGCTTTGGTGATTTCAGAAAGTACCAGATAAAGACAGATCACAAGTAAGGGTGTATTCAGTGGGTATTTCTGTTTTGTAAGGAGCTTAAAATGTTAATAATAATGTTAATAAGAGAGTTAAAAAGTTATTAAAACAATAAGAATGTAAATATGTGATGTATAAGTTGAGTTAAAGTGTTTGTTTTAACTGCTAAAGCTGTAGACTAGCAGGCGGAAGCTAGCAGCGATTAGCATTAGCGATTAGCATTAGCGATCAGGTTAAATGTGTAAATATATCATGTTAAGTGTACAATATGGCTGTTTGTAAGCTTAGCGTGCAGTAAATTGCCCCAAACTGAAATATGCATTTTAGTCTAGGCTTGTAAAAGCTGATTTTACTGATACTGTGTTTCTGTTTTAATATTATTTCATGCTGTGCTTGTTTGGTGGTGAGGGCTAACAGTGCTACTCTGTAAACACACTGTTTTATCAGTTGTAGACACAGAAGAAATGTCTTGTTTCAGTCGTGATTACAATAAAGTAAACATTTCATGCCAAAAGAGACAAATTGATGATGGTTGTAATTATTTTTGTGTGCTTTTCTGATGGAAAAAGTAGCTTACATGCAGGTGGATTTTCTACTATTAATGTAGTACATTTTAGTAGTAATAACAGTCTACGATATATATGAAAAAAATATATATATACACACACATATATATATATATTTTTTTTTTTTCTAGTGGAGCTTTAAGTGTTTGATTTGAGTAACTTAAATAATTTAAGGCAATCGGTTTCCTCAAATGAAATAAGTTGATGCTGTTTGATAGGAAGTTTTTATAACTACAGCCTATTTATTTTACTTTATTATTTGTAAATGAGTTAGCTCAACTTGATGTGCTGGAGTTGTGTAAAAACAGTGAATTTAAGTTGCATTAAGGTGTAATGCAGGTCTGTTAAGGCAGATATACTTAATTTTAATACATTGGCACAACTATTATATACATCCAAATGGAGATCTTTGAGTTGAACCAACTTATAATAACTAGTTTAGTTTAGTTTGTTGCCATTAACAGCTTCTTTTCCACTGGCTTCTGGCACAATCTGTTTGCATACTGGGTGTGTCCCACACAATTACACTGTGAACATGGTTAGTACAAGTCATTTGATTTACTATCTATTTAACAATGATTATGTGCATTAGTCACACTCATTTAAAAAAATGCTCAAATAGTTTGAGTTATTGAACTTAAATGGTTTAAGGCAATGGGCTACCTCAAATCTTTTGAGTTTATATAACTTGTCAGGTTTTACAGTGTAATTATCACTGTAGAAGAATTACAATGTGATAAACTTAAAGGTATCCTTCTGCTAAAATCCACTTTTTCTAGTTCTTAGTGAAATACAGTAGGTCTCTCTGAGTTGTATATGCATACTGCATATGTATCTGTTTCTCAGCCTCCACTGTCTGCAGTAGCTAGTAAAAGAAAATCCTCAGAAATATGAGTTGATCAGAGAGACGTTAGGTGTCGACGTCAACCAGTGAGTTTAGTGAGGCGGTCCTGATTTGAGGTGGAGCCTACAGCTTCTGTTTACAGAGCTAGTTAGCGTTAGTTATCTTGTGTAAGTATCTGTAGGTTTAAATTGTATCTCCGGTTGATTCCGTGTTTAACTGAAACCTTACATACACACTTGGGAAGGCCAATTTTGACAAGGTAGCTCAACTCGACAGAACACCGTTCAAAGCAGCCGTCGATAGCACTGCTTGAGCAGCATTAGCATTACCGCTAACTGCGCTACCTCTTTCGCTCTTCAGAGGTGAGTTATTTTAGACTGTAGCCTTTGTGTTTACCGTGTTAAAACATGCTAGGTGGGACGAACCGCTAGCTAATATCGCCCTGTTTTAGTGTAGCACTAGTGGTTAGCCTTTGATGCTAATGCTAACTTACTCACCCAATTAAACAGTTTTCAGGAGAGAAATCTGTGCAGATTAACATCCAGCTCTGGTTTGACTTTAAAAGAAAGTATTTTTTTTTCTATTATAGTGTTGTTTACTTAACTTAACCCTTGTGTGGTGTTCATATTTTTGTTACTCGTTTACTTTGTTACTTGTATTTAATTCAGCAAAATTAAGCAATTTTACATTAAAATGCTTTACACATGCTTGCTTCACCTAAATTGCAAGCAATATAAACAGCTTACATGGTTAATATTTGCCCTTTAACTTTCTTATGTTACATTTCTTTCAAAAAGTGCTACTCTTTTTTTATTAGGTTTTAATAAAATGTAAAAGAAAATGAATTTAACTCAAGATATGAGTAGAAAATTTGTTTAGTTTCAACAAATTAGAAGTTCCTTATCCAGCTGAATTAGAAGTTCCTTATAGCGTCTCTTAAAATGCACCTTATAATCCGGTGCATAAATAAAAAAATAAATAAAAAATGTAAATAAAACATGGTAAATGTTAAGTCTGCAATATAATATATTGCTTTTTTTCACTTATTGTCTATTAATATTAATCCCAGCATGTTTTGCTCCTTGGCTTGGTGAAGTTTTCTAAGTACTACATATGCAAATAGCGGGGATGTTATTTATTAATGTGTATGTGTAATGCATGCTGAGTCTGTGATTATCATCATCTCTATTTAATGGTCTCATGATGGATAATCCGAGGCTTGCAGCTCAGCAGTCTACTGGGAATGTTTGCTAATGTTGCCAGTGACTACATCAAATGCATACATTATTTAATCTACTGTAAGAGTGAGTGTGTGTGTGTGTGTGTGTGTGTGTATGTGTGCATGAATTAGTGAAGATGCTCTTATGATTAGATGTGAGAGTGTTTCTGAATACAGAAAATGATGGAATACTCATCTGATCTATGTCTACACAAATGCGTAATTATGAAATACATAGTACGCTATGCTACGCTAAGACTGAATGACCCTGAGATCATTCTGAACAGTCTGTTTGGTTTGTAGAGAGATGGAGAGGAAATCTGTGAGGAGAAACCATCTTCAACCACCACCTGTCCAAATTAAAGCCATCTGACACCATCTCTTCATAATGGAAGACTCTGAGGTCTCTCCGCTGAAGACGAACGCTACACTAACGCTCCGGCTGATGTCAGCTCCCAGTCCACCAGCCATTTGTTATTTCTCTGTGGTTTATTTTAGTGGAATGCCTTCCAGAAAGCAGATGTTGGTTGTTTAGCGTAAATAACTCTGTGCTCTTGGGCTACTGACAACCTAATCAATTAGAGGTGGAGCCATTTCTCCATCTGGGACTCTTTACATTTAAACTAAAAGAGAATTTAAGGTTCAATTGCTGGTTTGGTTTACATATATATACAGTACAGGCCAAAAGTTTTCTTTATTTTCATGACTATTTACATTGTAGATTCTCACTGAAGCATCAAAACTATGAATGAACACATGTGGAGTTTTATGTACTTAATACAAAATGAGCTGAACCTCCACAGTCACCGGACCTGAACCCAATCCAGATTTGAGGTTTGGGGTGAGCTGGAGCACAGAGTGAAGAAGACAAAGGGGCAACAAGTGCTAATAAACACCTCTGGGAACTCCTTCCTTCCTTCAAGACTGAAAATAAAAAAAAAATATTTCAGGTGGCCACCTCTTAAAGAAGCTCATTGAGAGAATGATGCCAATAGTGTGCAAAGCAATAATCAGAGCAAAGGGGGGTTATTTTTGAAGAAACTAGAATATAAAACATGTTTTTTTTTAGTTATTTCACCTTTATTTTGTTAAGTACATAAAACTCCACATGTGTTCATTCATAGTTTTGATGCTTCAGTGAGAATCTACAATGTAAATAGTCATGAAAACAAAGAAAACGCATTGAAAAAGAGAAGGTGTGTTCAAACTTTTGGCCTGTACTGTATATATATATATATATAAGCATAATAAGATGATGATATTGGTAAGTTAGATGGTAAGTCACATTTAACACTTGTATTCTCAATTTCTCTCTCTAATTGACTCTCTTTTATTGGTCCCTCTCTCTCCATTTCTCTTCCTCTCTGTGTCACTTCCTTTTTTCTAATTTCCACTCTCTCCCTCTATTTCTCTCTTCTTCTCTAATACTCACTCTTTTTTTTATGTCCCACTATGTTTACTTCTCACTCTTTTTCTTGGTCCTTGTTTCTTTCTCGCTCTAATTCTCACAAACACTTCATCTGCACTCTCTCTCTCTCTCTCTTTACTCCTCTCTTATTCACTCTTCTTCTTCTTTTCTCTCCCGTTTTCACTACTTACTAGTTCAAAACAACACAACTACTACACAAACACATTATTACATATAAATGCAGGAATTAGTCAATTAATTTGAGAAATTAGTCCATTATTTCTCTCTCTAATTGTCAATCTCTATTTTATATTTCTCTCTCCATTTCTCTTTCTCTCTCTGTGATTCTCTCTTTCTATTTCTCTATAACTCTTTTACATTTCTCTCTCTTTCTATTTCTCTTTTTTCTCTCTAATTTTCATGTTCCCATTTAGTTCTCTCTCCATTAACTCTTTTTTCTCTCTATTTCAGTTTCTCTTTCTAATTTCTCTCTATTCTCTATTCTTGCTTTCTCTAATTCTCAGTCTCTTTTATATCTCTCTCTCTTCTTCTCTTTCTACATTTCTTTATTTCTTTTCCTTTATGTTTTCTGTTTTTTTGGATACTGCTTTTTTATCCAAACTATTTTGCATTCCATTATTCAGTCACATTTTTTTGTATTTTGTATTTTTAACAGCAATTTTTACTACCTACTAGTTCAACTGTACCGTTCAATATAGTTCAACCTACTGTACAGCACAGCTAGTGCAGAAACACACTGTTACATCCAAATTTAGTAATTAGATCATTAATTAGAGAAATTAGTCCATTATTTCTCTCTGTAATTGTCAGTCTCTATTTTATATCTCTTTCTCCATTTCTCTCTGTATCACTCTCTCTTTCTATTTCTCTCTCTATTTCTCTCTTTAATTAACTCTTTTATATTTTTTCTTTCTCTCTCAATTTCTCTTTCTCTTGTTCGATCTTTTTTCTCTCTAATTCTTACTCTCCCTTTCTATTTCTCTCTCTAGTTCTGTTTCTCTCTCTCTCTAACTGACTCTCTTTTATATTTCTCTTTCTCTATTTCAGTTTCTCTTTCTTATTGACTTTTATTTTTTTCTATCTCTCTCTATTTCTTTATCTAATTCTCAATCTCTCTTTCTATTTCTCTTTCTTTCTAATTACCACTCTCTTTTTCTATTTATCTCTTTATCTATCTTTATCTAATTCTCACTCTCTGTTCTATTTCTTTCTTCTTTCTCTCTTCTTCTCTTCTTTACACGTTGCTCTTTTATCCAAACCTATTTGAATTACATTATTAAGCCACACTTTTTAATAAGTTATTTTTTATGTATTTTTTAACAGCAAATTTCACTACCTACTAGTTCAAAACAGGTACAACCAGTACAAAAATACATTGTTAAATCTAAATTTAGGAATTAGTCCATTAAATATTTAAAATATGGTCCCACTTTATAATAAGTGTCCCTAAGTACTACGCAGTTACACGGTAACAATCCATGTAACTACAGTGTAACTACTAATGAAGTACACATTGTTACAGATTAACTACAGAGGAACAGGTTATGTAATTACACATGTGTATTAAGGTTAATTTTGACTTGTGTAAGTACACATGTGTAGCAGGGTGAGTGTACTTGTAACACATGTAATAGAGCAAGTGTACTTACACATGTGTAACAATGTGTGTGTACTAACATATATGTGTAATGTATGTGTGCGTGATAAGTTGAGTATAAACATATCCAACAGCTATTGTCTAGTATGTAATTAGGGCTGATTGAGTACACACACATTGTTACACATGTGTAAGTACACTTGCCTTTATTACATGTGTAAATACACTCACCCTGCTACACATGTGTACTTACACAAGTCAGAATTAACCTTAATACACATGTGTAATTACATAACCTGTACCTCTGTAGTTAATCTGTAACAATGTGTACTTCATCAGTAGTTACACTCTAGTTACATATATTGTTACCATGTAATTACATAGTACTTAGGGACAAATTATAAAGTGGGACCGAAAGTATTTTTTAAAAGTCAGGTAAATTCAGCTCAACTTAATGAAAAGTCAGATTTTAGCTCCTAAACGCATCTGTTAAAATTCTGTTTAAGGGCAGCACACATTAATGATCCAAAGCTCAATCCTGATAATCTGATAATCTCAGTGTTACTCCAGCTTTAGAGTGTGTAAAAGGCTTTACATATTTTGAGACACGTCCTTATTTCTCCTTTTGGACCCCAAAAAGCTGCTGGGAGGTTCTTTAGGAAGCTGTGCAATATGTCATCTCCACGCTCTGAAGGCATCCAGAGGCCTTAGAGCAACACACGAGCCATCAATCCCAGAGTTTCTGGAGACGCTGTCAGGAAGACTCAACATCTGGCCAGACGTGCTCATTAGACTAGCTAATGATGGAGAGACTGAGCTGGAGGGCTGAAGATCACAACTCTTACTCTGAAGGGGAAAGAAACGGAGCAGATAGAAGCTGAAGCTGTGGGCGGAGGGGAAAACGAGGAGAGCGCTGGAGGGATAAACGAGAAGAAGAAGACTCCAGAGGAAGTGGTGGGGCCATGAGTCAGGGAGGAAGAATCGCAGGAATGACAGTGGTATCATACTCAGGAGCTTCCACTGGGTAAAAATAGATCTGCACGGTCATTAGAAATCCATCTAACCAGGCTCCACCCACAAAAATCACATGTTAAAACACTTCAGTTGTTTCTTCAAAAGTTTCTCTCAATTTCTCTTACTAAATGTCATTAACTTTTTTATATTTCTTTCTTCATTTCTCCTTTTCTCTGTCACTCACTATATTTATTTTCACTCACCCTTTCTATTTCTGTTTCTCTCTCTCCTATGTCTATGTATCTCTTTTTCTCTCTCATACTTACTCTCTTTTCTATTGTTCTACATTTCTATTTCTCTCTTTTTTACTGTTCACTCTTTTCTCTCTACTTGTCTCTCTATCACTCTAAATGTCACATACAGGGGATGGACAATGAAACTGAAACACCTGGTTTTAGATCACAATAATTGATTGTGGTGACGGACAGTTCTGGTGGAAACAGGAGAGTTGAGGTGCACATTGAATTCTGCTGTGATTTGATCAGCCGTGGTTTTATGTTTTTTTGGATACAATCCGGGTTAGCACCCGAACATCCCTTTTAGACAGCTTCCTATTACAGCATCCACAGTTAATCCTGTTGGATGTGGTTGGTCCTTCTTGGTGGTATGCTGACATTACCCTGGATACCGTGGCTCTTGATGCATCACAAAGACTTGCTGTCTTGGTCACAGATGCTTCAGCAAGACGTGCACCAACAATTTGTCCTCTTTTGAACTCTGGTATGTCACCCATAATGTTGTGTGCATTGCAATATTTAGAGCAGAACTGTGCTCTTACCCTGCTAACTGAACCTTGACACTCTGCTCTTACTGGTGCAATGTGCAATTAATGAAGATTGACCACCAGGCTGCTCCAATTTAGCCATGAAACCTCCCACACTAAAATGATGACAGGTGATTCAGTTTTATTGTCCAACCCCTGTACATTCTCTCCCTTACCTTCTCTCTCTATTTCTCTCTTTTTCTCTTTCAATATTTTTTTAATTTATTTTACTCTCTTTCTGTTTTTGGGCTTTTATTCCATTATTTAACCAAACGTTAAATAAACTTTAACGTTTAAACAACTTTAATCACTGTTTATGAATTTAAGGTAAAGGTGAAATTATGATTTTAAGATGGCCATTTATTTAAAATCTTTATTTTTTTCAGTTTTCACTTTTAGAGTTTTTTTAGCTGTTTATAAACTTTTTTAATGTTATTAGCGACCGTTTCCAAGCTAACTTAAAGTTCATTATCACACTTTTATTTTTAATTTTTTTTGTAGATTAATATTAAAGACATGAAAACGATTAAGACACGTATGGATTTACATAGTAAACCCTGATCTAAACCTGATCAACTGGAATAGTTTTCTCAGGAAACTCCAGGAAGGAGTTCCTGGAGGTGCTGAACAATAGTTACTGCTTTCCCTTCACGCTGTGAAGCTCCAGCTCATCCCAATTAAATCACCTCAAATCACCTTCTCAGTTCATCAGGTTTACTACAGACTACAGAATTCCACACAGTTTGTGTCCCTCAATTAAGTTTTTAATATTAGTCTTTAATATTAATATACAAAGTAGAAAATACATTAAATACAGAAAAAAAAAACATTGAATGAGAAGCTTAAACTGGTGCTGTATGAAAAAAAAATGGGTACAACTTTAAAATAAGACTACCTTTATAAAGGGTTTATAAATGGTTTACAATTAGTTTATTAAATGTTACTAATTAGGTTGTAAATGATAAAAATTATTAATAATCAGTTATAACACATACGTAAAAAGGGCAACAATGATCTGTAGTTTGCCAAATAGTGAACCCACAGCCAACTATATTGTTGCCCTTTCTATGTATGTGTTATAACTGATCATTAATGATTTTTAAGGCATTTACAACCTTAATTAGTAACCATTAATAAACTAATTGTAAACCATTTATAAACCCTTTATAAAGGTAGTCTCATTTTAAAGTGGTACCGAAAAATAAACCATTAAACTAATGAGCATTAATTTTGGGATGCTGTCAGGTTAGAGACATTTGCTCAGCCCAAGCACTAAGCAAGTGTGTGTGTGTGTGTGTGTGTCTAAGGTAATCAACTTCAGTGCGCCCTCCAACCCCAAGTTTCTCAAGCCAGTAGGGGGCGAGGTGGGGGTCGGGGGGGGTGTGTCAGGGGGCGGCGTCCCCTTGGCCTCTTAATGATGAGCGATGTCCTCCAATTAGAGATGCTGACAGCCGCTAAAGTGGCCGGTCATTAATCATAGGGCTGCTGCTGCTCCAGCGAACAAAAATCACACTTTGATTTATGATTCCTCCATCGCTGCTATTCCTTTCTTTCTTTCCTCTCTCTCTCTCTCTGTCTGTCTGTCTGTCTGTCTGTCTGTCTGTCTGTCTCCTTTACTCATGCTCTAGCGTTAGTGTTGGGCAGACGTCTGGAATTAGTGCCGTTCTTGGCAATGATAAAACAATCAGCGCTGACCTTTCATGTGCAGAAAAATACCATCACAGACACTGAGTAACAGAGACATCAGTGATATATATATATATATATATATATATATATATATATATATATATATATATATATATATATATATAACATAAAATAAAGAGACTGAAAATTAAGTTTAAATTATAAAAACAAGCAAACAATGTAAGATTTATTAAGAAAAATTAAAAAAAATAAATAATTAAAAATAAAAGGATATGCAAACAGCCTAAAATGTAGACCAATAAAACAAAGAGATAAATACGTAGAATAATAAAACATAAACAGTTAAAGAAATAAAGGACTAAATTAACCACAATTATAAAAAAAAGTAAATTATGGAAAATAAAAATATTAAAAATAATAATAATAATATCATAAAAAGGAAGAAAACACAATGAATAAGAAGAGGTTTTTCAAAACTTTTGACTGCTACTGCACTTCATACATAATTGATGTAAAGGGCAGCTGAAGTTTTTAAAAATTGTATAAACTGTAATGTTTTAATTTTGAATATCACCATACCACCATAATGTAAAATGAAGAGGTTGATGGCTTTCATAAGGCATTATAAACATGGATGTACATATTTATAAAAATGCATAACCCATCGTAGCCATGTTTATTATGCCATGTGTATTATTACTTGTGATTATAATACATTATTAGCTGTGCTTATAATTTAATAATCTAGTCCCACAATGAAAATATGCCACTTTACTTGGAGTGCACGGAGACCTGTTATAATACATTATAAGTGATTATAAGTGGCTTTCTTGGTATTGATGTATAACATTTTATAAACACAGCTATTAATGCTTTATGATCCCAATTCATGATGCATAATAAACATGGCTATGATGGATTATACATTGTTATAAATATGTATAATCAGGTTTATAATGCCTTATGATGTTATAATGCATTATAATGTGTTATGAGTATGTTATAGAGATATTCATAAAAAAAGTGTTACCAATTTTTCTTTTTTAAAAATCACTAAGAAAAACTTTTTTTAAATACTGATTTTAGTTTAGTTGCCACACTTGCAAAGAAATTTGACATATTCGGTTTACACCATGATTGCACACAATTACAACACACACTCACACATATACTACACATGTGCACGACGATGCAGTGCAAGGACATCAGTACACATCAGTGCACAAATGAGAGCAAACACAGAACGACAGAAAGGGAACGGATACGGGAGTTCACTAGTTCAGAACATGCGATCAGCTTGTTATTATTGAGAAGAGACTAAAAAGAGAGGGGAGAGAACCCAAAGTATCCTCTTAGTGCTTTTCCACTAATATAACTCTGGTTATTGATCCAGTTCTGTTTGGGTTTATAAGAACTGTGGTGCTTTTTAAGTGAACCAGCCCACGTTTCCATAAGGTTTAGCGGAACCGACAAAACGTCACATTATACGTCACCAATAGAGGGCGCTGTACAGCGGCAGTGAACACGATTCTTGCTCAAGAACCTACAATTGTTTGGTTTCCACTGCAAATAAATGTTTCTGGTTCCAGAACGTACTTTTGTTGATGGAAACGTGGCGAATGGTCCAAATATGGTTCACAAACCAGATCATTGATCATTGATTTGTGACTATATTCCTTCAATAAGTCGACTCTACACTCAACCCAAAGCATCTGAACACCACACAGGTCAGATGATAATTCATGATGTATACAGGTCTATAAAGAATAACTACTTAAAAAAATATATATTTTTTTATTTTACCAAATTAACAATAATCAGAAAACCTCTGGGATATAATCAAGAGGAAGATGGATGATCAAAAGCTGATCATTAAACCAAACTGAATTGCTTAAATGTTTGCATCAGGAGTAAAGGCATCAAGTTATCCAAAAGCAGTGTGTAAGACTGGTGGAAGAGAACATGATGCCAAGATGCATGAAAAAAACTGTGATTAAAAACCAGAGTTATTCCACCAAATATTTTATATTATATACTTGAGGTCTGAAAGCTTTTCATGTTTTTTGTAATTTCAGCTATTTCTCATTTTCTGCAAATAAATGCTCTAAATGACTGGTTCCGGAACCTACTTTTGTTGGTGGAAACGTGGCGAACGGTTCAAAATTAGGTTCAAGAACCAGAACCAGAGGTGGAAAAGCACTAAGAGAATAGTTTGGGTTGGAGTTCGGGCAATGCTCCTCAATCTCTGATAAATAAGGTCAGGTAGAAAAGATAATTGAGTTAAAGGGAAGAGACGGGTTGGGAAAACGCATCACAGACATGTGAGTAAGTTAGGGATCGGGAGTAAGTTAGGGATCGAGAGTAATTTAGGGATCGGGAGTAAGTTAGGGATCGTATTTCTCAGGATGTTAGATTAAAATGCAGAATTTCTGGCATGCTCCTCCTCCCAAAATTGAGTTATTTCACAACACCAGACAGACACCTGCAGTTTAACCACTGCTTTGAGTTGTGGATTCCTGAAAAGTCCTGATAAACAGGACCGGCGTCATCCTTTACACACAGTCCAAAAAGACAGCAAGTGAGCAAGACATGCCAACACGTTACACAACGTGGCAAGGGTTCTTAAAGGTACTTACATAATCAGAGTCAGATTTGGAGTCATAGTACTGAATATCACTCTCCTGGAAAAAGAAAAGAGGACAGACATGAGGAATGGAGAACATTCCACAGGAAAACAGTTCAACGGTGTGATCTGAAACTTCATGACATCATGACTTTATGACTTCATGACGTGACATTGAAGTTCTTGAACTGTTTTCATTCAGCAGAAATAATAGAAGCAAAATAAATAGATTGGAAAAAAAGCAAAGCAATGTACAGTGATTTTAAGCTCAGCACACTTTTCTTCTTCTTCTGCCGTCTCCCACTTTTCCAGAGTAAGGAATGAATATCAGATTAATTATGATTAATCGTGGAAAACAATACAGTTTTTGCACCAGGAGTAAAGGCATAAAGTTTTACAAAAGCAGTGTGTAAGACTGGTGGAGGAAAACATGATGCCAAGATGCATGAAAAAAAAACTGTGATTAAAAACCAGGATTATTCCACCAAATTCTGAAATATTGATTTCTGAACTCTTAAAACTTTATGAATATGAACTTGTTTTCTTTGCATTATTTGAGGTCTGAAAGCTCTGCATCTTTTTTTGTTATTTCAGCCATTTCTAATTTTTTTGCAAATAAATGCTCTAAATGACTAAAATATTTTTATTTGGAATTTGGGAGAAATGTTGTCTGTAGTTTATAGAATAAAACAAAAATGTTCATTTTACTCAATAATATATCTATAAATAGCAAAATCAGAGAAACTGATTCAGAAACTGAGGTTCTCTCTTTATTATTTCTAGAGCTGTGTATCATTTTTGAAACTAATCTATGTTTAAGAAAGATTTCTCAAATGTACAGTATGTTTTTACTATTTATGTTATCTTTCTGATAGGTGTATTTTCTGGTCTATCACTGTCTTCTCTTTTTCTCCACCCTGTCTTCATTTGTAACTCCGCCCCCTTCGTAACCTGCCCCCAGGTGTTTCCTGTTTCCTGTCTACTCCTGTATATATAGCCCTTTTGTGTTCCCTGTTTGGTTCTTGTACATGTTTAACGTTGGTTAGGTTGCTCGTTCTATGTCTCAGTTTATTTCTTGCTTTTGTGTTAGTTAGTCCTGTTTGTTTATTCATGCATCCTGTTTTTTTTTTGTGTTTATTTATTTTTTTTGGTTTATTCCTGCTTCATTAAATATAACGGGTATGGTCTGTCATCTCATCTACATGCTTGTTTCTGAATGGACTTGAACCCCAAAGAAGAAATTGTGAAAGAAGAAGTGAAACCAAAATAAAGGGTTTTTAGCAGCTTTCTGTTTTTATGCCTCAAAAATATGGAACTCTCTACCAATTAATATTCCTCAGGCATCGAGTGTTACGAGCTTTAAAAGGCACCTTAAAACCTTCCTGTTCAGCTTAGCTTTCTACTAGTTCTGTTCTGCTTATACTTAATTATTATATATATTTTTTTTATTTAAATGCTTTTACTGTTCTTATTCTTATTTTATATAATTATAATTTTTGTTTAGATCTATTTTATTTTATATTTTATTATAATAGAAATGTCTTATTTCCTACTATTTTATGAAATTGTTACTTTTTAATTGTTTTATTTGTTTTATATTACTTTTACATTTTGCTGATTTATTTAATTTTATTGTAAAGCACTTTGAGCTGACTTTTTATGTACACTGTTAGGCCGGATAAGTTGAATTTACTTTAAAAAATTGAGGAAACCGGTTGCCTTAAACAAGTTAAGTAATGGGTAATGAAAACTTGAGTTAGCATACCTTAAAACATCAATTTATTACAACTAAAGGGTTGATTTAACTTTTTATTTTTGTTATACTGTAAGACTGGATAAGTTGAGTTTACTTAACATTTTTAAAGCAGCCTGTTTGCTCAAATGTTTTAAGTAATGGGGAATAAAAACTTGAGTTACTATAATTAATACATCAAGTTATTACAACTAAAGGGGAAGTTGATTTATTTCTAAGGTCGCCCAGGGGGAATCACTACACACTGATGGTGAGTGTCAGTCAGAAACTGTTGGACACACCCAGTATGCAAATAGATTGTGACAGAAGCCAATGGAAAATAAGCTGTTAATGGCAACGGACTAAGATTAAAGTTATTATAAGATGGTTCAACTCAAAGATCTGAGTTTGAATAGTACAGTATATGTGCCTATAAATGTTCAACTAACTCAAAATAGTTGAGTATTGTTTGGAAATATACAATTTTATGTAATTTTATGTGTTTTACAGTGTATGAAAGGTGCTATATAAATAAAGTTTATTATGATTATTATTATTATTATTATTATTATTATTATTATTATTATTATTATTATTATTATTATTATTATTATTATTATCGCACAGCTCTACCATAAACACCAATGTCCGTTTTTCTCTGCTCTCTGGATGACCTGCCTGTTGCAGTAAAAATGGACGAATGTACAAAACGTACGAATGCAGCCGATTCAGGACGGTCTCGCTGTTTTCAGTTCTGGCTAATGAAACACTGCAGCAATGAAATAATGACCCTGCCCTGGAGCCGCTCTTAGGAGACAGAAACAGTAATCGCTCTTAATGCCGTTCGTCATTCGGCGTGATTTTGTGCGGCGTGCATTTTTTCTATTCGCTGAGCGAGAGATTTATTTTTGTTAAACAGATTAGTGTTCGGGAGCTCGGGACGGTTTTGGGGAAGGAGCAGAAAAATGGCTGGAGGTGAAACAAGAAATGAAACGTGTTCAGACGGCGGAAAGCTTCCAAAACAACTGAACGTCATGAATCCTGAGGTGGTTCAACATGATGTTACGGTTTTGGCTTTAATATGAGTAACATGAGTAATAAATAGGAGTGTTCAGCTCTTCAGCTGAATGAACAGAAAAATGATACAGTCTGTATTGATCCTGATAGTGTAGAAATGGAGAGTCAATGTGTGATCTGATTATATCAGATTAATAGCTTGTATACCGGTTACGATAATTATGTAATGGACTTATCGTACAATAAATGAACATGATCTCAATAATATTGGATAATGGTGATACTGTCGTAATGCTTTAATAATGCTTTAATGATGATGATGATAATAATAATGATCAATACTTCAATAACTGCACAGACTATAGTAGGGGAATAAAAAAACTATACAACGCCCTAAAAAAAAAAAAAAAAAAAAAAAAACACTTAAAAATGATGAGTTTCTTTGGTTTTACCTAATTTTAAACCTCTGGAATATAATCAAGAGGAAGATGGATGATCACAAGCCTTTAAAAATAAGCTGAACTGATTGAATTTTTGCACCAGGAGTAAAGCAGCATAAAGTTATCCAAAAGCAGTGTGTAAGACTGGTGGAGGAGGAGAACATGATGCCAAGATGCATGAAAAAAACTGTGATTAAAAACCAGAGTTATTCCACCAAATATTGATTTATGAATTCTTAAAACTTTATGAATATGAACTTGTTTTCTTTGCATTATTTGAGGTCTGAAAGCTCTGCATCTTTTTTTGTTATTTCAGCCATTTCTAATTTTTTTGCAAATAAATGCTCTAAATGACTAAAATATTTTTATTTGGAATTTGGGAGAAATGTTGTCTGTAGTTTATAGAATAAAACAAAAATGTTCATTTTACTCAATAATATATCTATAAATAGCAAAATCAGAAAAACTGTTTCAGAAACTGAGGTTCTCTCTTTATTATTTCTAGAGCTGTGTATCATTTTTGAAACTAATCTATGTTTAAGAAAGATTTCTCAAATGTACAGTATGTTTTTACTATTTATGTTATCTTTCTGATAGGTGTATTTTCTGGTCTATCACTGTCTTCTCTTTTTCTCCACCCTGTCTTCATTTGTAACTCCGCCCCCTTCGTTACCTGCCCCCAGGTGTTTCCTGTTTCCTGTCTACTCCTGTATATATAGCCCTTTTGTGTTCCCTGTTTGGTTCTTGTACATGTTTAACGTTGGTTAGGTTGCTCGTTCTATGTCTCAGTTTATTGCTTGCTTTTGTGTTAGTTAGTCCTGTTTGTTTATTCATGCATCCTGTTTTTTTTGCGTTTATTTATTTTTTTTGGTTTATTCCTGCTTCATTAAATATAACGGGTATGGTCTGTCATCTCATCTACATGCTTGTTTCTGAATGGACTTGAACCCCAAAGAAGAAATTGTGAAAGAAGAAGTGAAACCAAAATAAAGGTAATCCTAGTTGTCAACCATTTCTTTGTCATCTGTAGTTTGATTTTTTAGTAGAGAGTAAAAAAAATGATTAAAATCCAAAATCTGATTTCTTTTTTTTTTTTTTTTAGCAGCTTTCTGTTTTTATGCCTCAAAAATAAGGAACTCTCTACCAATTAATATTCCTCAGGCATCGAGTGTTACGAGCTTTAAAAGGCATCTTAAAACCTTCCTGTTCAGCTTAGCTTTCTACTAGTTCTGTTCTGCTTATACTTAATTATTATATATATTTTTTTATTTAAATGCTTTTACTGTTCTTATTCTTATTTTATATAATTATAATTTTTGTTTAGATCTATTTTATTGTATATTTTATTATAATATAAATGTCTTATTTCCTACTATTTTATGAAATTGTTACTTTTTAATTGTTTTATTTGTTTTATATTACTTTTACATTTTGCTGATTTATTTAATTTTATTGTAAAGCACTTTGAGCTGACTTTTTATGTACACTGTTAGGCCGGATAAGTTGAATTTACTTTAAAAAATTGAGGAAACCGGTTGCCTTAAACAAGTTAAGTAATGGGTAATGAAAACTTGAGTTAGCATACCTTAAAACATCAATTTATTACAACTAAAGGGTTGATTTAACTTTTTATTTTTGTTATACTGTAAGACTGGATAAGTTGAGTTTACTTAACATTTTTAAAGCAGCCTGTTTGCTCAAATATTTTAAGTAATGGGGAATAAAAACTTGAGTTACTATAATTAAAACATCAAGTTATTACAACTAAAGGGGAAGTTGATTTATTTGTAAGGTAGCCCAGGGGGAATCACTACACACTGATGGTGAGTGTTAGTCAGAAACTGTTGGACACACCCAGTATGCAAATAGATTGTGACAGAAGCCAATGGAAAAGAAGCTGTTAATGGCAACGGACTAAGATTAAAGTTATTATAAGATGGTTCAACTCAAAGATCTCAGTTTGAATAGTACAGTATATGTGCCTATAAATGTTCAACTAACTCAAAATAGTTGAGTATTGTTTGGAAATATACAATTTTATGTAAGTTTATGTGTTTTACAGTGTATGAAAGGTGCTATATAAATAAAGTTTATTATGATTATTATTATTATTATTATTATTATTATTATTATTATTATTATTATTATTATTATTATTATTATTATCGCACAGCTCTACCATAAACACCAATGTCCGTTTTTCTCTGCTCTCTGGATGACCTGCCTGTTGCAGTAAAAATGGACGAATGTACAAAACGTACGAATGCAGCCGATTCAGGACGGTCTCGCTGTTTTCAGTTCTGACTAATGAAACACTGCAGCAATGAAATAATGACCCTGCCCTGGAGCCGCTCTTAGGAGACAGAAACAGTAATCGCTCTTAATGCCGTTCGTCATTCGGCGTGATTTTGTGCGGCGTGCATTTTTTCTATTCGCTGAGCGAGAGATTTATTTTTGTTAAACAGATTAGTGTTCGGGAGCTCGGGACGGTTTTGGGGAAGGAGCAGAAAAATGGCTGGAGGTGAAACAAGAAATGAAACGTGTTCAGACGGCGGAAAGCTTCCAAAACAACTGAACGTCATGAATCCTGAGGTGGTTCAACATGATGTTACGGTTTTGGCTTTAATATGAGTAACATGAGTAATAAATAGGAGTGTTCAGCTCTTCAGCTGAATGAACAGAAAAATGATACAGTCTGTATTGATCCTGATAGTGTAGAAATGGAGAGTCAATGTGTGATCTGATTATATCAGATTAATAGCTTGTATACCGGTTACGATAATTATGTAATGGACTTATCGTACAATAAATGAACATGATCTCAATAATATTGGATAATGGTGATACTGTCGTAATGCTTTAATAATGCTTTAATGATGATGATGATAATAATAATGATCAATACTTCAATAACTGCACAGACTATAGTAGGGGAATAAAAAAACTATACAACGCCCTAAAAAAAAAAAAAAAAAAAAAAAACACTTAAAAATGATGAGTTTCTTTGGTTTTACCTAATTTTAAACCTCTGGAATATAATCAAGAGGAAGATGGATGATCACAAGCCTTTAAAAATAAGCTGAACTGATTGAATTTTTGCACCAGGAGTAAAGCAGCATAAAGTTATCCAAAAGCAGTGTGTAAGACTGGTGGAGGAGGAGAACATGATGCCAAGATGCATGAAAAAAACTGTGATTAAAAACCAGAGTTATTCCACCAAATATTGATTTATGAATTCTTAAAACTTTATGAATATGAACTTGTTTTCTTTGCATTATTTGAGATCTAAAAAGCTCTGTATCTTTTTTTGTTATTTCAGCCATTTCTCATTTTCTGCAGATAAATGCTCTAAATGATAATATTTTTATTTGGAATTTGGGAGAAATGTTGTCTGTAGTTTATAGAGTAAAACAAAAATGTTCACTGAAGTGGTCTCTCAATTTTTTCCAGACCTGAATATTTAAATAAATGTTTTATTTGTGGTGTTAAACATGAATATTACCAGCATAGTGTAATACATTGTTAATATCATAAACACCTCATTTAGAAAGATAAAAAGTTGCTTATAATTTATAACATTATAATTGGGTGGATATTTGACTTGGACCATGCCATCACATTACATTAAAGTCTTATTTTACAACATTTAGGCCCCTATTGTACATCCTGCAAAAAAGAAACACTCCGCCAACAGTCTATTTTCACTTATTCCACCTGAATTATTTAAATATAAATGGTGCTTCTGGATAAATCTACACTGATGGGCGTGGTGATCTGGAAATGAGGTGTTTTAAGGTATATATCTGGCATATTGTTATCTCTATCTTGGCAACAGAAAACACAGAAGCTCCACTGACTGAATAAAACCTAGACAGGCGTCAACAGTCAGACGTTCATTGCTATGTTGAGCACCTTCAGATAGCTGCACTGTTAAAATAGCAATATGCCAAAGTCAGAGCTCACCTGGCTCTTAAAAAAGAATTGCAAAAGGCATGGTGAACTCAAGATTAAATACTAGAATTAGTACATGCCTTTTTTGCATTTCACTTTTTTGCATTCACTCAATGAGTCTAACTCTATACTAAACCCAAAGCATCTGAACACCACAAAGGTCACATGATAATTCACAAAATATCAACAGAGTTTAAATGTCCCAGCTTTTAAATGCCTTATTTTCTGGCTTATACAACTCTGGGAAAAAAAAAAAACAAAAAAAACATCAGTTTCTGAATCATTTTCTCTGATTCCGAGCCACGCAAGTTGTACTTTTCCCATCGTTATGATAGAAAAGACACACTGTCAAGCCCTAATTCAAGCTGCACAGTGCATGGTTGATGATTCGCCTATAGATTGCTAAAAAAGGACCCATAAGATGTACAGCTTTCATTACTTGTTATCTACTAATTCAGTACAAAGCTGCTCTAGTGACTAAAGGTGGAACACTCTGTTATAATCTTCTCTCGTCTTTGAAATGTCCTTGACATAATTAATCAGCTATTTCTGCTGTAACTGGAACAAAATGTCCAAAAGCAGCTAAAAAAAGGAAAAAACACAGAAGAATAAGGCATGTTTTCGGCAGCAGGTCGAGACTGTGAGGTGTATGTGGGAATGTGATCTCTCAGAATTAAGTGTAGCATTAGGCCGCCGCTTCAACAGGCTCAGAGCTGAGGGAGCATGTTGTGTACTGATGTTTAAACGGAGGTTGAGAGTGGCATATCCATGTAGTGTAATGCCAGCACAGTCACACACAGCGCCTCCCCGCTGACTGAGCACCGCGGGCGGCCTGGAGCTCTCCTCCTCCACTCATCCCTCCTTCATATCCCCCGCAGAGGACAGACTCTCAAGGGCAATAGAGCTAACTGGGAGATTTGAGGCTCAGTTCTTTGATTTACTTCCATTTCGTCCAAATCTCTTCGTCCCTTTCAGAGAAAAGAAGTTTTTCTTTTCTTTCTTTCTTTCCTTTTTTTTCACACCGAGTCCTTTTAAAGGGGCCGTCAACTTATTTTGATAATCTGCTCACGCTTTATTCTCAGGATTCTTGTACAGAAATGTACAATCGACTGTCAAATAAGGAAAAAACTTGATCATTTTGTTTGAGGTATTATAAAAAAAGCACATATATATATATATATATATATATATATATATATATATATATATATATATATATACACTGCTCAAAAAAATAAAGGGAACACTCAAATAACACATCCTAGATCTGAATGAATGAAATATTCTCATTGAATACTTTGTTCTGTACAAAGTTGAATGTGCTGACAACAAAATCACACAAAAATCATCAATGGAAATAAAATTTATTAACCAATGGAGGCCTGGATTTGGAGCCACACACAAAATTAAAGTGAAAAAACACACTACAGGCTGATCCAACTTTAATGTAATGTCCTTAAAACAAGTCAAAATGAGGCTCAGTATTGTGTGTGGCCTACACGTGCCTGTATGACCTCCCTACAACGCCTGGGCATGCTCCTGATGAGGTGGCGGATGGTCTCCTGAGGGATCTCCTCCCAGACCTGGACTAAAGCATCCGCCAACTCCTGGACAGTCTGTGGTGCAACGTGACGTTGGTGGATGGAGCGAGACATGATGTCCCAGATGTGCTCAATCGGATTCAGGTCTGGGGAACGGGCGGGCCAGTCCATAGCTTCAATGCCTTCATCTTGCAGGAACTGCTGACACACTCCAGCCACATGAGGTCTAGCATTGTCCTGCATTAGGAGGAACCCAGGGCCAACCGCACCAGCATATGGTCTCACAAGGGGTCTGAGGATCTCATCTCGGTACCTAATGGCAGTCAGGCTACCTCTGGTGAGCACATGGAGGGCTGTGCGGCCCTCCAAAGAAATGGCACCCCACACCATTACTGACCCACTGCCAAACCGGTCATGCTGAAGGATGTTGCAGGCAGCAGACCGCTCTCCATGGCGTCTCCAGACTCTGTCACGTCTGTCATGTGCTCAGTGTGAACCTGCTTTCATCTGTGAAGAGCACAAGGCGCCAGTGGCGAATTTGCCAATCCTGGTGTTCTCTGGCAAATGCCAAGCGTCCTGCACGGTGTTGGGCTGTGAGCACAACCCCCATCTGTGGACGTCGGGCCCTCATACCATCCTCATGGAGTCGGTTTCTAACCGTTTGTGCAGACACATGCACATTTGTGGCCTGCTGGAGGTCATTTTGCAGGGCTCTGGCAGTGCTCCTCCTGTTCCTTCTTGCACAAAGGCGGAGGTAGCGGTCCTGCTGCTGGGTTGTTGCCCTCCTACGGCCTCCTCCACGTCTCCTGGTGTACTGGCCTGTCCCCTGGTAGCGCCTCCAGCCTCTGGACACTACGCTGACAGACACAGCAAACCTTCTTGCCACAGCTCGCATTGATGTGCCATCCTGGATGAGCTGCACTACCTGAGCCACTTGTGTGGGTTGTAGAGTCCGTCTCATGCTACCACGAGTGTGAAAGCACCACCAACATTCAAAACTGACCAAAACATCAGCCAGACAGCATAGGTTCTGAGAAGTGGTCTGCAAAACCACTCCTTTATTGAGTGTGTCTTGCTAATTGCCAATAATTTCCACCTGTTGTCTATTCCATTTGCACAACAGCAGGTGAAATTGATTGTCAATCAGTGTTGCTTCCTAAGTGGACAGTTTAATTTCACAGAAGTTTGATTTACTTGGAGTTATATTGTGTTATTTGAGTGTTCCCTTTATTTTTTTGAGCAGTGTATATATATATATCCTCTTGAGACCTCGTGTCCTCATATGAGGACATTAAATTTCTGCTTCACTGCACCATGATACATTTATTAAAACATTGACCCTTTGGCCAACATTACGGGAATTCCAGTCAAAAGTTTCTACAGCCAGTCCAGACAGAAATTCTCAATTTTTGCTGGAAGTCCTGCTGGAAAATGAAATCCGCATATCCATAAAAGTTGTCAGTAGCAGAGGGAAGCATGAAGTGCTGTAAGATTTTGTGGGAAAACAAAACTGCACTGACTTTAGACTTGATAATAAAACACAGTGGATCAACACCAGCAGATGACATGTCTCTCCAAACCATCACTGATCATCAGTAGATTTTATATTTTATTTGTAAATGAAGTGATCAGAGTCTGGAGGAAGAGTGGAGAGACACACAGTCCAAACTACTCGAGGTCTAGTGTGAAGTTTCCACCAATCAGTGATGGTTTAGAGAGCACTACAAAGTGCAAAAGAGAGAGAGAGAGAGAGAGAGAGAGAGAGAGAGAGAGATTACTGGAATTGATGAAAGGGACGAGTGTGTGTGAGAGAAAGAGAGACAGATAGAAAGAGATGGGAGTGTTTACTATTAATAGAAACTCGTCTGCAGAGACCATCCTTCTGTCAGCAGTATGGATGTTTCCTGTGAAGCCAGCCACAGTAGTGTGTGTGTGTGTGTGTGTGTGTGGTTGTACAAACTGCTGTTCTCCAAACGGCAGTGTGTTTATCCTGTTCATTAATGACTCACAGCACACATCCCATCACTTAGTCCTATAGTCTTACATACTGCAGAGACACACAGACACACTTATACAGTTATATATGAGCAGTTTATGTTTATGATATATATTAGATAAGCAATATTCCATTTAGATCCGTTTGAGCTTGTTTAATTTTTAAATGTCCCAGAAATAATTGTGATAAACATTATTCATGTCATGTTCTCGTCCTGTTCCATATCCTTCCTGTTTGTTTTCCCAGCCACGTGCTTTCTTGCACATGGCCTTGTGTTGTTCTCCCTCGACTCTGTTTTAGTCTTTTGTGTTCCCATGTGTCTCATTTCTCACTTGTAACTCTTCCACCCCCTTGTTACCTTCCCCAGGTGTTTTCTGTTTCCTGTTCCACTTCCTTATGAATTTATAGCCCTGTTGCTTCAGTGCTCCCTTGTCAGTTCTTGTATCTTTTCACGTCTGTTAGGGTTGCTGGTTCCTTGTGTTATGTCTCAGTTTGTCTTGTCTGTATATAGGTCTGTTTATTAAAAATGACTTGCGTTTACGTCCGCCTCCTCGTCTCCCTGCTGCAACCCTGACAATTATAGTAATTTTAAGACAATTGTGAGCCATTATTTATGATAATATATTATATATAATATAATAGCATATTAGGGCAATTGACATTGTTAAGTATATATTACTAATACATTACTATCACTACTACTTGGCGTACTGATAACTGCACTATGGAACTTTGGTGAAACGTGCAGGGCAGGACAACGCTAATGAGAACTGTATAATGCATGATTGTCTGAAGTCTTGTTGTATTATTGTACTGCCTACTTCTCATGTTCTTTGATTCCAAGATTACTGATAAACACTTTTCTAATTATAACTCTCCTGTGCTTTGGATTTGGAGCAATTACACACACACACAACAAAAAAATCAACAACAAATTATGGCTTTTATCTTTTGCCATGTTGGCAGTTAAATGCCAAGTTCTGGTAAGATGGACAGACTGAAATTCCCTCAACGATTGCACAGGGTATGAGAGTGTGGTGTATTTTACTAAGCTGAAGAAGATTACATACAGTATACAGATTTATCTACAGTCAGCAGATAGAGGTCTATCTACACTCCAAACTTTCTAAAGGTATGCTGAAGCTTTGAGTTCTGCTAGTTTTACACTTTAGTAGAATCATGTAACATTTAAAAAGCATGTTTAAAAGCAAGTCCACTAATTCCTTTGATTTTCTCTAAAGAAAGTGTTTATTTTAAAGAAATGGTTGACTGCATGTTCAAAAATATTATATTTATGACACAAAATCACTCCTGTTACTGGAACTCACTCCTGTTACTGGAACTCATTCCTGTTACAGGAACTCACTCCTTTTGCTGGCACTTATTCCTGTTACTGGAACTCATTCCTGTTACTGGAACTCATTCGTGTTACTGGAACTTACTCCTTTTGCTGGCACTTTTTCCTGTTGCTGGAACTCATTCCTGTTACTGGAACTCATTCCTGTTACTTTTTATGTTTTGAGTAACAGGAATGAAAGTAACAGGAATGAGATTTTAGCACAGAATTAGCAAAAAACTAAAAAAAAAGGGCAAAATGGCGGCTATGCTAATAGTATGGGGACACTGAGCACATTGTAGTGATTTTCCCAAAATCAAAAAAATACTGATTTAAACATTTTAGATCATCAACACAACATGAGTAAACACAATTACCAATTAAAAAATTGACAGTTGGATTCAGTTTACTGTCAGACCTTATAAATCACAATTTTAACAGAAGCTCTGGGAGAATAAGATGAACAGAAGCCCCCGAAAACAGAGCAAGAGATAACACCACTTTCTAAACATCAGAATGTAAAAAATGTAATTGAAATCTAGCAGCCTGTTAAGGGTTACAGAGTCGTTCCTGAGGCTCTCGCTCTCTCTCTCTCTCTCTGAACAGTGAGAGCTATTATCTACATATGAAGAAAGTCTTTGAACAGCTCTGAACTTTCCCGGTATTTCTACCAAATTGCAGCGCAAGTGCATTAATTTAAGTGCATTAATTTAAGTGCATTAATGACATAAAAGAGCCCAGAAAAAAAAAAAAAAAAAAAAAAAAAAAAACTTCTAAAGAACTGCAGTCCTCACTTGCATTAGCTTAGGTTAATGTACATAATTCTTCAATCATAATGACACTGGGAACAAATGGCATCATTGGAAGAGCTGCAAAACAGAGTTTTTGATGGTTTTTGAAGGTTTGTCAGATTTAAAAAAAAAAAAAAAGAGATGACCACCAATATAATCAATTTTGAGATGATGTTCTGGTAGATATGATTTCCATTAATCTTGCACAAGGCTAACACTGGTGGTGAGATGGTCTAGGGCTGATCTGTGTCTGATCATTTATGGAACCGTGAAGAAAATAAGAATGTCCGCCGCTTTGCTTGTTTGTGACCTAAAGCTCAAGCACAGTTGGGTTCTACAGCAGGACAATGACCCCAAGCACACAAGCAAGGCATCCTTTAGACTTGAATCCTGGGCCTATACAACCCTACAGCAAGCCTGAGTTATACAGGTCCAGCTCCGATTTAAATCTAGGTCCAATTCTGTCCCAAATACTCGGCTAACACCGGTTGCTGAGTATAATATAGCAAAAGGGCTGTTATGCTTGTGTCAATACGCTGACGCTGCTTATGTCAACACCCCAGTAGCCAAGTATAATGTGGCAATAGATCCATGCTACTTGTGTCAACACCCTGTTGTTGAGTATAATATGGAAATAGATCCACACTGCTTGTGTCAATACACAGGTTGCCAAATATTATATGACAATAGGTCCACACTGCTTGTGTCAATACCCTGGTTACTGAGTATAATATGGCAATAGATCCATGCTGCTTGTATTAACACAATGGTTACCAAGTATAATATAACAATACGTCCCCACTGCTTGTGTCAAAACCCTGTTTGCGGAGTATAATATGGCAAAAGATCCATACTGCTTGTGTCAATACACTGGTTGCCAAATATTGTATGACAATAGGTCCACACTGCTTGTATCAACACCCTGGTTGCCATGTATAATATAGTAATAGGTCCACACTGCTTGTATCAACACCCTGGTTGCCATGTATAATATAGCAATAGGTCCACACTGCTTGTGTCAACACCCTGGTTGCCAAGTACAATATGGAAATAGGTCAATGCCTACTGTTCCAATACGTTGTGTCAATACGTTGACGCTGCTTGTGTTAACACCCCAGTAGCCAAGTATAATATGGCAATATGTCCTCACTGCTTGTGTCAACATCCCAGTTGCAGAGTATACTATGGCAATAGGTCTGTGGTGCTTTTTTCAACACCCAGGTGGCCAAATATTATATGAGAATAGGCCCCCAATACTTGTGTCAACAGTCCGGTTGCTAAGTATAATAGGGCAATAGGTCTACGCTGCTTGTGTCAACACAATGGTTACCAAGAACAATATGGCTATTGATCAATGGTGCTTGTTGTTAACACCCTAGTTGCTGAGTATAATATGGCAATAAGTCAGTGCTGCTTTTGTCACAAGCAGCGTGAACCTGTCGCCATATTATACTTGGCAACCAGGTTATGGTTGCCAAGTATAATATGGCGACAGGTTCACGCTGCTTGTGTCAACACCCCGGTTGCCAAATATTATATGACAATAGGTCCACACTGCATGTGTCAACACCCCAGTTGCTGAGTATAATATAGTAATCTGCTCATGCCACATTTACCAATTCTATAGTTGCAGATTTGGCCCAATTCTCAGCCTATTTTACTATGAATCAGCTGAATGGACCAAATTTTATAGAAATTGATGATACAGAGAATTATTGGTCCATTTTGATTAGAAAATGCACATCTTTGGAGGAGATGTACCTTTTTCATGCAGGAGAAAGCTGGAATTATGTAAGTGTGCAGTGGTAATATAAAAAAAATTACTCAGCATAAAAAGAGGACACACACAAGTGTACGAGTGTGTGTGTGTGTGTGTATTTGGCCACTCGGTCCCACTGTATGCCCCCGGGCTTGTAGAGCCATCTGCTGTAGCTGGTCTCTGTCTCTCTCTGCTGGTCTCTCTCAGGGCTTAAGGTTAAGCACACATTTACTGAAGTACAACGTTAGCAATTAACCAGCTCTTTCACACACACACACACACACACACACACACACACACACACACACACACACACACACACACACACAATCTAATGTGAGAGCACGTGTGTATCCAGCATTATCAGGGAATAAAATCGACCGTGGCACACCCCCCCCCAGCTCCCATCGAACCAGCGATCAGCAGACGAGGTCACGTGACCATGGTCCAGACACCGCCACTGCAGGTTAGCTTTCTGCACGGTTGCTATAGAAACAGTCACCTCTGCTCCAGATCCCAGTGTGTGTTTGTCCTTACAGCGTCCACTCGCCACATTATCCCTGCAGGCCTCTCTACCAGACGCTGAAGGACGTGCACCATCCCGGAGCTCCACACAGGCCTACAATTACTAACAGATCCACCGAACAGAACCAAGAACATCCCGTCTGACCACCACCAGAACCAGGAACCATACAAACCTTCATATTCTTTCATATTTTTATTTATCTCCTAAGACCTGGTGTCCACATGTGTGGACATCACATTTTTTGGTTTTCTTGACCACAACACTATTTTTTTTTGCTCTACAAAGGCCTGGTGTCCTCTTATGAGGCCATTATACTGTCCCCTAGTGGTGGCAGAAGATTTTAACACGTTACAGTTTCAATTCATCATCACGTTTTTTTTATGGTCGTTGAGACTGCACTTGAGGATACTTTCATTTCAGTTTTCAAAATGTTTTGAATTGACTGACCTTCATTTCTTAAAGTCATTTTTTTATTTTCATTACTTTGGATTAAGTAGTTCTTGCTTCTCGTAACATGGATTAGAACATTACTCAAATAGAGCTATTCACTGTATACCACTCTATTGCTAGTATTTAATTATTATTTGTTTTATATACAAATGCAACGACTTGGTTCTGATACAACAGCTCACAGATGCCCTGTGATGATCCACATCACCCTGTGAAGAGTTAAGAGGGAAAAGAGCGAAGCCAACTGTGCTCTCTCAGGGCTCTGACAGCTGATGGCAAGCTGCAAGACCGGGATTCAAACTGGTGATCTCCTGATCATAGTGGCAGCACTTTAGACCGCTGGACCATTTGGCAACCCAGTTTGATGTGCTTTAAGTGGTGTTGCGTTTCGTGGACAAAGTGATTTATTTTTGGGTTGGTCTCACATTACATTTTACGGAGTGTAGTGTACTAAAATTACCATTGATCCTTTTCACTAAATAAATAACAAATACATGTCAATTCCCCAACTCCCCTTGCTGTGTGCTGAGGTCTAATTTAGTGGATTTGATCCAGATTAAGGCTGTTTATACTGTATGTTTATATGTTTTCTTCCACTTAATGGCCAAATTAAGGTAATAGAAGTGGGCAGACAGAAGGAGGAGGATTTTTATTGGACAATAAAGCCGCCATCATAATTCATGTCTTAACCAAGCAAGCGGCTCAACCTTCACCCTACCAGCCCTCAACTCTGACATGCCGGCTTCCTGAACACACACTCAGAGCGCCCTCTCTTCACGAGTCCAGACACTTTGACATTTAAATGGCGAGTGATCTGTGCGTTATCCACGGAGACAGCTCTGACTCGTATCCATATCTCCTCCAGACACACACGCTAATTCATTTCTAATTACAGAAACACACACACACACCATGTGCACTGATCTGATCTTCCTGCAGAGAGAAAGAGAGCCGAAGCATCATCTTAGCATCCGAGTCAGGTTTAAATAGCATAAACATTGAGTTTATACAGCTATAATAACTAGTTTACTTCTAGCTCATACTGTATAAACTGTATATTCACTACAGCTCTGGAAAAAATGAAGAGAGCACTTCAGTTTCTGAATCAGTTTCTCTGATTTTGCTATTTATAGGTTTATATTTGAGTAAAATGAACATTGTTGTTTTATTCTATAAACTACAAACAACATTTCTCCCAAATTCCAAATAACAATATTATCATTTAGACCATATATTTGCAGAAAATGAGGAATGTCTGAAATAACAAAAAAAGATGCAGAGCTTTCAAACCTCAAATAATGCAAAGAAAACAAGTTCATATTCATAAAGTTTTAAGAGTTCAGAAATCAATATTTGGTGGAATAACCCTGTTCTTTAATCACAGTTTCTATGCATCTTGGCATCATGTTCTCCTCCACCAGTCTTACACACTGCTTTTGGATAACATTATGCTGCTTTACTCCTGGTGCAAAAATTCAAGCAGTTCAGTTTGGTGGTTTGATGGCTTGTGATCATCCATCTTCCTCTTGATTATATTCCGGAGGTTTTCTATTCAGTAAAATCAAAGAAACTCATCGTTTTTAAGTGATCTCTCTTTTTTCCAGAGCTATATTTTCATTGTAACAGTAATATACAGGGGTTGGACAATGAAACTGAAACACCTGGTTTTAGAGCACAGTAATTGATTGTGGTGACGGACAGTTCTGGTGGAAACAGGAGAGTTGAGGTGCACATTGAATTCTGCGTGATTTGAGCATCCGAGGTTTTATATATTTTTGGATACAATCCGGGTTAGCACCCGAACATCCCTTTCAGACAGCTTCCTCTTACAGCGTCCACAGTTAATCCTGTTGGATGTGGTTGGTTCTTCTTGGTGGTATGCTGACATTACCCTGGATACCGTGGCTCTTGATGCATCACAAAGACTTGCTGTCTTGGTCACAGATGCTCCAGCAAGACGTGCACCAACAATTTGTCCTCTTTTGAACTCTGGTATGTCCCCCATAATGTTGTGTGCATTGCAATATTTAGAGCAGAACTGTGCTCTTACTCTGCTGATTGAATCTTCACACTCTGCTCTTACTGGTGCAATGTGCAATTAATGAAGATTGAACACCAGGCTGCTCCAATTTAGCCATGGAACCTCCCACACTAAAATGACAGGAGTTTCAGTTTCATTGTCCAACCCCTGTAGTTTACTTATGTTTCAGTTTGTTCCTGATGAACACATACTGTAAGATCCTGAGCGTTTACCTGCTGTCTGTCTGTCTGTCTGTTGTTCTGCAGAGAGGAGCTGTAAAGTGCTGAACAGTGCTGTTGAGCTTTTAGCTGCAGCTGAAGTAAGAACTGTTTTTATTCTTGTGAAATGTCACCAACCTGCAGCAGGTATCTGGATCTTATGAAGCATTATAGAGTGTGACATTTAGCAGCTGCAGACAGTAACACGTGGAAGAAGCTGATATATACAAACAGCCTGTCTCTCTGCTAGATCCAGACACCTTTATTCCACAGAGTATAGTAACAGGAACACTAGTGAGAGCGGTTGGTGAACATGCTGGTGCATCAGATTCAGTGTGTCTCAGTTTTTGGTTTAACATTGCGGTTAACATTTTTTAAAGGGAACATATTATACCTCCCTTTACTCAAGTTAGTATAGATTTATGGTCTATAGAAAAAAGGTAACACTTTTCTTGGATGGTCCATTTGATGGCCTCATTGATTTTCAACTGAAATTCAACTAACATTCAACTTAATGTCTATTAAATGCAACTTAACCATAAGTTGAATGTAAATGATTAAAAATAAAACATAACCCTACACCTAACCCTAACCTTAACCCTCAATTAACCCTAAAATCTAACCCTACACCTAACGCTAACCTTAACCCTTAATCAACCCTAAAATCTAACCATACACCTAACCCTAACCTTAACCCTTAATCAACCCTAAAATCTAACCCTACACCTAACCCTAACCTTAACCCTTAATCAACCCTAAAATATAACCATACACCTAACCCTAACCTTAACCCTTAATCAACCCTAAAATATAACCCTACACCTAACCCTAACCTTAACCCTTAATCAACCCTAAAATTAAACTCTACACCTAACCCTAACCTTAACCTAAACTTTAAATCTAACTCTAAACCCAATTCTAAAATATTAAGATTAGAGTTTGGGTTAGAGTTGGATGTAGGGTTACATTCAATAGAGAATCATTTACTTTCACCTTTCAGTTCAATTGCATTTAATAGACAAGCAATTAAATGTTAGTTGAATGTCAGTTAAGCACCATCAAATGGACCATCCAAGTAAAGTGTTATCGAAAAAAAAAAAAAAAAAAACAATCACTCTTACAGCTTTGTTCTTACCAGTTTCAGTGCTTTTCAGAATGAGCCATTTAAGGGCTCTGTCACTTTTATGCAAATAAGCTTATGGCATATGGCTAAATGGCTAAAACAAGCTAGTTCATGCTTAAGTGTGATAGAAACACAAAACTAATTATTTGAAAGTTCTTACATCTCCCTAATTTTTTGACTTGCCACAGACAATTACAGGTACAGATCCCTCCCTCAGACGAAGTCTGCTGGCTAATCCTGCTGTGTACTGAGGTCTGAGGTTCTCAACCAGGAGACTGAAATGGCATTCTTTCGGAAGCTTTCGGAAGCCATTACATATCTGAGCAATTTTAAAAAGAGCCTTAATTATTATTTCTTTAAATCAGCATTTCTTTAAGATTACTTATTTTCTGTTTGTTGACCTCTGAAACTTAAGAATCAATTTTTTAATTTTTAATTTTGCTTAGGTTTATTTATTATCTATACCTATTTATTACATATATAATAAATGCTCTAAATTACAATAGCTCTATTTGGAATCTGGGAGAAATGTTGTCTGTAGTTTATAGAATAAAACAACAATGTTCATTTTACTCAAACATAAACCTATAAATAGCAAAATCAGAGAAACTGATTCAGAAACTGAAGTGCTCTCAAGTTTTTCCTAAGCTGTATAATGGTATTATAATACATTTTAAACCCTTTTAAAAATTCTGACACTGAAAACAATGCTAAAATATCCTGAACCCAAAGAATAAAATATAACCAAAACAATCAGATTCATCTTAACAATATTCTGTGATTAATTGCGATTAATTACTATCAACATACTTAAGACACAAGTTTTTATAGTGGATATTTAAATGTAAATAAAAGAATGAATGCAAGAAATGTAAAATGCAATTGTATTTATATTAGTGGTGTCTAAAATTAAAATACTATTATATACTTGTATGTCTGAGGGGAGATGATGCAAACATGGGAGCTGAAATAAAGAATGCATGATAAATTTAATAGAAGTAACTTTTTTTTTACTTTATTATGAACATATCAGCTTGGTTGTAAGAATTTCTGAAATAGAACTTAATTATCTGAGTATAAAAGAGAGTTTTCACACCTGTAGTTGTGAAAGTTTCTATGATCCGGATCAGTTGATGAGTTTATTTGGAGCGTTTCTCCCTCTGTTTTGTTTGGTTTTACACAGGCATAAAAAACCTAAACACACCAAAATGCGCACCAATAAACCACACAAGCACATTCTCTCCTCTGATTGGTCAGAGCTGTCTGGTGCGGGAGCAAAAAAGTAAATATAGTGAGAAGATTCTGTGTTTCAGAGCGTATATCTGTATCTATAGCAGTGTGAAGCTGCTTTAACACAGAACACTGAAAATTTGCCACTAAGCTTTTAAACACAGTGTTTTCAAAAAGGGACGTGCAGCACAGAGTCGCCTGGCTGTGAGCAGTGAACGCTGCACATGCTGCACTATTAGTGTGTAAACAGCATGGAGCAGAATTAGAGACAGCATTTGTTTATAGCAGTATATTATCAGACTAATATGTCAGATTAAACTGCGCCTTATCAGCAGTTTAGCTCAATTTAAAGAAGTATGTGTGATAGCTAGGTCGAATTGAGACCAGATCACGTTCTTACCGCTCCAGAATTTCAGAGGAAGTTGGGGTCAAAGTTGGTGGTGTAAATGACTGATTCCAAATTAATTGCATGTATTAATGCTTTAACATTGCCTACACCAGTTTAAATGCATGTTATGTGGTACATAGGGTATACTAGTGTTTCAGTTTAGAAATACACACACTTTTTAACATGAGCACTAACGTTAAAGAGTGGTAGCACTGTGGAGTGTACTGATCTGTAATGGCTGCTCTGCTTTTCACTCACTTTCCTTTCAGATTTAAATGAGATCCAGGCGTGTAAATCGATGCAGCTGTTTCACGCACTGTTGAACCCATTTTCCCATTTGTTTTCCCTTTACATCCCGAATAAATATAAAAATCACACGTGGCTGAAATATATTGTAAGTGTTTAATAAAAAAAGGTTGTATCTTTTTTTTTGTCATTTTTGGTTTTTGCTTTTGACTGTGCCAATTGTTCTTTTTTAGCTTGTTTAAATGTTTCATTATGGACTGACCAATAGAAATGCTCCAAAATAGAAGTAATGTTGAAGGAACCCAATTGGTTTTAAATATGCCAATTGCTCTTTAACAAATATTTCAGGAACTCTATTGGCTTGGAATGTGCCAATTGTTCCTTTTTACCTTGATTAAACATTTCATTATGGACTGACCAATAGAAATGCTTAAAAGTAGAAGGAATGTGGAATGAACTCTATTGGTTTTGAATGTGCCAGTTGTTCCTTTTTACCTTGTTTAAACATTTCTTGGTGAACTGACCATTAGAAATGCTCCAAAATAGAAGAAATGTGGAAGGAAGTCTATTGATTTTAAATTTGCCAATTGCTCTTTACCTTGTGTAAACATTTTATTATGCATTGACCAATAGACAAGCTCCAAAATAGAAGAAATGTGGAAGGAACTATTGATTTTAAATTTGCCAATTACTTTTTTACCTTGTTTAAATATTTCATTATGAACTGACCAATAGAAATGCTCCAAAATAGAAGGAATGCGGAAGAAACTCTATTTTTGTTTTGAATATGCCAATTATTATATTTTACCTTGTTTAAATGTTTAATTATGAACTGACCAATAGAAATGCTTAAACATAGAAGAAATATGGAAGGAACTCTTTTGGTTTTAAATTTGCCAATTGCTTTTTACCTTGTTTAAACATTTCATTATGAACTAACCAATAGAAATGCTAAAAAGAATGGAAGGAGTTTGGAATAAATCTTTTTTTTTTTTCATTTTTTCTTCTCCAAAGAGATACGAGGATAAAAAGAAAGTGAGATATAGAGTGAGAGAGATGTATCTCACTCTTTCTCTGTGTGTTTTTTGTGGTTTATAGCTCAGTCTGGTACAGGCGTTTTATAAGCAGCCGCTGCCAGACTGAACTAACGGCGGGCGAGTTTCAGACAGAATCTCAGATAAGAGAAACTTTGCTCTGAAAGCAGACTGATGGACATATGGTGGGAAACAACTGTGCCCTTTTAAAGTCTGTTCTGAAGGAAGCGCTAAATTAAACTTCTGCCAGAATCCGGAATTATTTTACCCACACAAAATCACAAAAGAGAGAAAAACCGAGAGCAAGCATGTGTTCTTAATACACAACAAGACTGGATATAAAACAATAATAGACAAACAAACATCACAGAAGTCCTGCATGATGATGCTTTATCAATTTTAAAAAAGAATCAGCAATCGTCCTAGAGGGGTTGGACAACGAAACTGAAACACCTGTCATTTTAGTGTGGGAGGTTTCATGGCTAAATTGGAGCAGCCTGGTGGCCAATCTTCATTAATTGCACATTGCACCAGTAAGAGCAGAGTGTGAAGGTTCAATTAGCAGGGTAAGAGCACAGTTCTGCTCTAAATATTGCAATGCACACAACATTATGGGTGACATACCAGAGTTCAAAAGAGGACAAATTGTTGGTGCACGCCTTGCTGGAGCATCTGTGACCAAGACAGCAAGTCTTTGTGATGCATCAAGAGCCACGGTATCCAGGGTAATGTCAGCATACCACCAAGAAGCACCAACCACATCCAACAGGATTAACTGTGGACGCTGTAAGAGGAAGCTGTCTGAAAGTGACTTTCCACCAGAACTGTCCATCGATTCAATATAATATAATTGTTATTATTATTATTATTATTATTATTATTATTATTATTATTATTATTATTATTATTATTATTATTATTATTATTATTATTATTATTGTGGTCTAAAACCAGGTGTTTCAGTTTCATTTTCCAACCCCTGATCAACTAATGAAAGTATATGAATATTGATTATTGGTAAATGCCCCAAAGTAACAAAAAGATTGTCCAATCAACTGAGGTCAACTATTGTGAATGATTTTCTGAATTTCCAGCGCTCAGACAGACTCAGGTTTATTGGATGTTGTGAACAGAAGGTCTGGTGGACTCCTCAGCGGCTGAAACTGGGGCTGTAGGAGCTCGCGGGGCCGAATACCAGGGTCAGAGCTGGAATAGAGGAAAAGGCACAAAAATCCAGGACAAAAGAAGGAGGGTAAATATAAGCTGCATGCCCCCACAGAAAGAGGAGAGGAGAGGAGGATGAGGGAAGAGCCAGGTGAGGAGCGTTTGGGGGAAACTGGGTTACGGAGGGAAATCACGGCCATCACCCATCGTCTAGCCTGAGGGGC